>NC_084600.1:20151098-20328598 GCF_033807715.1 Cololabis saira | reverse complement strand
GGCTGAACTGACTCACCATTGCTAGAGAAGAGAGAGCGAACACTACAAACAGCCTCAAAGAAAAAAGCCATAAGTCTGTTGACGGGTGACTGATGAGTGTCGTTTGACCAAAACTACTTTCACCGGCTGTTATCCATGCCAATCAGTCCATGCCTACAACTGCTGCTTCTTTGACTCACACTCAACAACGCAAACTGAGAGTCCAATGCATTTGTAGCCAGCCAATGAAAGGGTGATATGAAAATGAGAGAGCCAATCAGGAGCTATTCAGCATTGAATACTTCTACTGTTTTACATCTTTCAGGTACTGTGGCACTCATTTACCTGAAGGCAGTTATGTTGCATTCAGTGTCACCAACAGCCTAAGAGGAAATAAACAAATATATGCAAAGGGAAGTTTACACATGGAAGTTATAAAATTTACTGAGAGCATCCACGTTTCTCTTTTCACTGAAAACTGCCATCACTGCCACCAAAAGAAACATCTTTAAGGATCATATCCATAAATATTGCTATTGTATTGCTAGTGTATGAACTGCAGATACAAAACACACTATACAACAAAGCTATACAATACTGACTTTTGATTCAAATATTAGGCAATTTATCGCGATGGAGCCATTTATCCAAAAACCTGATAGCTGCTACTGTCGTGGCCCAGGTTTTCCGTAAAGTTTTGGGCGTCTTTTCTTGTTTTCTTTAGTTTTGTTCTTCCGTTTGACATGTTCCCCGTTTCTTGTGTGTTTATTTTTGTTCAGCCCCCATTGATCCCGATTGTTTTCACTGTCTTGTAAAGGCTGAGTTATGGTTCTGCGTCAAAACGACGCTGTGCCTACGCCGTAGGGTACGCGTCGACGCGTACCACGCGCCGTCACTGACGCCGTCACTGACGCCGTCACTGACGCCGTCACTGACGCGTAGCTCCCAAAAATTGTAACTACGCGTCGAGGCGACGCAGACCAAACGCAGACCAAGAGGGCTGTGATTGGTTCGCTTGGTAGCAACGCATTTCCGGTTTCAAGCAGTCGTGAACTTTCAGCACTCTTTTCTTCGTGTATGTGTGATTTTTTTTTGTTTTGGTTTTTTGCACAATAGTTGTCCTTATCTCTTTGATTCACTGTGACCGGAAAAGTCGGATAAACCATTCAGGAAAAGATTGCGAACTAGCGGTCGCGGGGGGGGTACTGCACCGCGGCGAAATGGAGTGACGGAGAAGTCCGAAGGAGTCACGACGGCGTCACGGTGACGGCGTAGGCACGGCGTCGATTTGACGCAGAACCATAATTCAGCCTTAAGCCCCTGTGAATAAATATTGTCTCGTCATTCCCTTCCCTTGTGCTAGTAGGTCTGTCTTTTACTCGCCTGTTTACCCGTCTAAGTATTGGTCACCTTTTGGATTTTCTTTCTTTTCTAACAGAGGCATTTTTGGATTTACTTTTTGGATTACCCGTTACCTTTTTGTTAATAATAAAAATACTTGTTTTGAACTCCTGCCGCTTATGAATCTCCTGCATTTGGGTCCCGAAACCTCACCTCATGACAAAAAAAAAAAAAAAAAACCACACAAAAAAACAAACATTTAAAGCTAATAGTCTTCAATTTAGAAATTATTAGACGACATGTACTGATGCAAGCTTCAATGTATTTTTTACAACACAGGTTTGGAGGTTTCCAGAAACAAAAACAAAAAAATGAAGAAGAGAAAAAAAAGAAAGAAAAATATTCCCCCGCTCCTGATGCAGCAACAACTCAGTTCAGAGATAAAGTACTTCAAGAAGCTTAGAAGCAAGGTCTGCCATTTCTACTGGATTTCATTTCTATTGTACATACAAGTAAATATACTGTATATTCGTGTCAGCAGGAGAGAGCCTCTCTTTAAATTCATTACTAGAGATCTTCACAAGTTCTGAAACCTTTCAAAATGTGGGAAAAATGTAAATGAACTAATCGCAATGAGGTTTAGTTTTCTGATTCTGAAACTTTGTGTTTCAACAGACATTTCATCATTCTGGAAAAAAGAATTGTGAAACTTTTAGGTCACTTAGCTATTTGAATAACAAACCTTACACAGAAATGCAAAACACACACATTGGAAGTGTTTTGACTTTTCGTACTACTTTGAATACACCTTTGGGTTACATGTGTGTGGCGTTGTTCTTGTTCACACGCTGTGCTGTGCGCTGATGGAGTGAGAGCTATGACGCCCTGCTAATAAGCAATGACTTGCACTGGAAAACCTTTTAAACTAAGCAAATACTGTACACACACAATGCACACTGATCTACATTACAATAACTGCCCAACTCAGCTCCTCCATCCATCTGGGTCCAGTTTGCAGTGAGCAGAAGAAAGCATTTAAGATGGCCAGTACCAAGTTCAACGCCTGATGAAAGGAACTAGATAATAATGAATGAAAACTGAATGCAACGAAAAACATCTTCAACACCATTCACTATTTGACATTTTTCAATCTGGTTTCCGCACTGCCTATAGTACAGAGACAGCATTATTGAGGGTAACCAATGACCTTCTCATCTCTGCCGACTCTGGATCCCCCTCGACCTTTCAGCAGCTTTTGATACTGTTGACCACCATATCCTCCTAAGCCGTCTACACACCGACATTGGTCTTCATCACTCCACACTGGACTGGTTCACCTCCTACCTTGCTGACAGGACAGAGTATGTCAGCTTGGGATCTTCCAAGTCCCAAACAGTCCCTGTTACGTGTGGTGTCGCCCAAGGATCTGTCCTAGGACCTCTCCTCTTTATTTTGTACATGCTGCCCCTGGGTCGTGTCATCAGCCGACGCGGCATCTCTTTTCACTGCTATGCCGATGACACTCAGCTGTACCTCCGAACTGACCCCAACCTACATTCCACCCCAGTCTCCTCATCATCACCCACTCAAGCCCTTTCCAACTGCCTGGAGGAGATTAGGGCGTGGATGAGTCACAACTTCCTTCAATTGAACAGTTCCAGATGTTTTTATTGTCTATGTGCTTTTATGCTTTTACTTCTATTTTTTTATGCGTCTTGATTTTATTCCTTTTTGTTTATTTTCTATCTGTAGCACTTTGAGATTATTTTATGAAAAGTACGTTACAAATAAAATGTATTATTATTATTATAAAACAAAATTTACAATAATGCCAAAAATCTAATGATAATACATGCAAGTCTACATTCAGAAAACAGAAAAATGTCAACATGTTCATGAAATACCTTAAACTATTTTTTCCTAATGCATTTAAGAATGTTTTGAAGAAAGCCACTCAACTGCACCCTCTGCATCTGCCACGTGACTCTTTAAAATCAATGTTACAGTTTTGTCCAAGTCTTTGTAAAGTCAATGAAACACGAGATGTGAAAAGAGAAGCAGAAAGCATATGTTTATACTCTATAAGCGATTACTGTGATGTCACAGTACCCATCAGACTTGAACAGCTCTCTGAACGAGATATTTTAGGTCACATGGTTTCATAGAATCAGGGAAGGAGTTGGTAGCCACTTCAGACATAAAAAAAAATATATACACTTTAAATCACTAGAATTTTTTTCACTCATTAATAGCATGACCCCTTTCTATTACGGGAAATACTAGAAACACAAAGCAAAGCAGAGAATACAGTCATGAAGAGCCAAGCTTTTTCCTCACTCTCCGTTGCTAACTAGTCTGTGAAACACACTACCTGAGTTAGTAAACAATGGACCTGTAATTGGGGTCAGGCTCTACATTAAAGAGGAGGTCAGAGGTGAAATGCTGAGGCAGGTTGGTATGTACGCCACACTAAAAACCAATTGGAAAAATACCTTTTATCAATACCCAAGGTACCTGTGATACTAACCACTGATGGCTGGAAATGGAAAGACGATGTGTGATGTAGGTCAAGACCTCCAGAGAATCAATGCTGTGATAAAAAAGGACACCATGACTGCCTTGCAGGTAAGAACTAAATGCTGTTGCATAAGAAACCAGTTGAAACTCCACAGAATTGCTACAAGGTCTCCACCCACTCACTCACTAGAGGATGTAATGACCTCTGCCCACTGTCAGCTCACATTACTGTTGCTGTTAACCTCTCATGACAGACAGCTCTACATCCACCTGTCACTTACATAACCCCCGTCACTCTTCAGTATCCACGTATAGAACAAATGCTGCAATGATGACTAGGTTGATGCAAATGCTTCCTGCGTGCCAATAAACTGCTGCAGTGGTATCGGGGAGAGGATTTACTGCTCTTGGCAGGTCTGCGCTATTCATTCAAGAGGACATGTGAAACTTTGGAAACTAAGCGAATGCGTGTCCCTGTTTTCTACCTGATGCCATGAAAATGGCTCGAGCAAAGACATGTTACATCCAGATCTGTACCAGTGTTATGGCCCATGTGTCACCATAGCTTGCTCTTATTACCACTTACAGTACCAGTTTGTAGTTTATTTTGGTTCTAAAGCAGCTCACTGGAGTAAACTCGTACACAAGGAACTTGGTTTTGTGTTAACACTGTTATGGGGTAAGACCAGTGTGCTGACACTGAAGTAAAACTCGGCTTCAACTATAAAGTTCAGCAGTGCCAACTATAGTTGCTGCCTGTTTATTACTTATAATCTCTTCCCATTTTCTTCAGCTAGCTGCTCATCAGATAAGCTTCCTGTAGTTCAGGAATATAGAAGAACAATATGGAAACTGGGATTAGCAATGATTAAATTATGATCTCTCCTGGGCAGGACACCGATACAACAATATTCGTCATGGTTCATAATGCATAGATACACACTTATAACAACTCTTGCACTGTTCTTGGTGTCCTTGAACACTGTACGTTTTTTGTCACAAGGAAGTGAAATCAAAATGAATGTAAAACAAAAGTGGATATATTGATTTATTAATTTGGACTTAAAAAAACCCAATAAGACAGACAACAGTAAAGCATCAGATTAGCCATAACACAGAGAATAGAATAGCTTCTTTGTGGTGAAAATGTCACTGTGTGGAATATTGATAAGCATGAAAACACATGCAAATAATTTTCACCTTGTTTTGCAACTTCTGCAATGCACCTCAGTGAACTAGTGCTTCAACGTGTATGGACGACAAACAAATCAGAAGAAAAATAAATGTTGAATGCAGGCGTCTTCCCAGCTCCATCTCTCTTCTCTACAAGTGCTTGCTCTGGCTGTGCACACTACAAACTAATAAAGCCTAGGAAAAGTTACTGCTGAGAATGTAATCAGGGAGTTGTGCTGCTCAGCAATTTTTCTACAGAAAGGACTGGATTACATCATGCCCTGGAGTCATATAACAGTGTGTGGGCACCAAGACGAAGCCCTGCAAAGTGTTTCTGTGCAGGGGACATAACTGCAGTCAGTGGATAAGCACCCAGGCAAACACGCCCCATCAGATGAATCCACATTTCTGTTCATACATATACTGCGTGGGCAGTTACAGTACTTTACAAACAATTATCATGTCATCCATGTTGAGTGCATAGGTGTGTGGATGTCATGCATGTGGGATTGTACCCCTCCCTTACCTGCCATCATCAGGGGGTGACACAGGGGAAATTAAAAGCCTTTATGAAGGCCTGTCTTTAGAGTCCATATCCATTACTCCACTCATGAACAATAGGCATTTCAAAAGGAGTAGCATGACATGAGACTGTTGGGACAGAAGCAGCTGCAATATAGCAACACTGGAAATGTTCTTGAAGTCTACAAATTCAGATGCTTTACAAAACAAAATAAAAGTGGTCTCAGGATATATTATATATTTTTATATTATTTTTTTTTAATGTAAAATGAACTCAAATGGAGATGTGTTTGTTCACACCATTAATGTTCAAGAACACCACATAAACCTAAAGCACATCTTTTGGCTCACAAGATGAAGATTTCAATCTTAACCAACCTTACCACCATCCCCCTGGAATCCTCTCAACTGTGAACAACATCCCCATGCACGCATGCGCACACGCACACGCACACACATAGTTCATTCACTACATGTTAGTCACATATTCATGGTGGATCGGCAGATGTTTGGAGTCTCAGTGCACAATGACAGATTTCAATCTAGTCTGTTATTGGAGCATTAAATGAGAATTTTATTGGACGTGGAAATCAATTCATCTGAAATGACTGAGCTTGTGGCAAAGCATTTTGTTAGTAATATATAACATACTCTCAAAGAAGGAATTCACAACACTCCCCGTGTGAAACATTGTTTAAACCATTAACTGTAGATTCAGGCTTGAAATATCTGCAGGTATGCAGAGTTATGCAGTACTTCCTTAATAAAATATCAGCTTTTTTTTTTTTTTTTTTAAGAAAAAAGTAGGTTTGCATAGCTCACGGCAGTCCTTTGGAGAGCATTTTGGCAGAAGATTTACAGGAAAAATGGGCAAAGCCAATGGTAACTCTGAAAGGGGCCTTTAGTTTCCTTTTTTTCCCTTTCCCTGCTCATTTGGCAATGATCTACTCTCTGTGGTTGATAGCTGCAGAGGATGCAGAATCAATTTCCAAAATGGAAAAAAAAAAAATGTAATCCAAATTCTTAATTTACTCGATGGAAATAGCAAAGCCAAAGCACAATAACCCTTAAAAGCCTTGCAGCATGTTATGTTTTTGCATGTGCATGAAATAAGACATACAAGTTTGGCTCTCGAACATTAAAAGGGGAAAAAATAGTGAGAACAAAAAGGAGACACAGGTTTGTAACATAAATCAGTTTCTGTGACTGTGTATCTCTGCCTTGTTGATAAAATTGTATGCTTTAATTGTAATTAATGAGAACAAGTACACACGACCATCACCTGATTAGCTCTCCAGCTGCAGCCATCGCTGCGCACCACACAATCAAGCAATCTATAAAATACAGGACGTGAGGATGTTTTAAATATAACGCTACACATGAATTTGATATGAATGAAGGATGATGTTGCAGACAGGCGCAGCAAATTAACTTAGGTGACCGACAACGCGTGGGTGTTTGGACATGGAGGGGTGTGAATGTGTCATGATAACCTTCACCACACACTGACTAGCAGTGCATCAAGAAGGGTTCGAAAGGATAAAAATAGCTGTGCACTTTACATTTGTAATTTTCTTTGGGTAAGCCTTTACAAGCATGAGCACCAACTTCTGCAAGCTGGTTGCTTAAGCTTTTGACCTTCTGAATTAATCTTTATGGCTATGTGCGCATTTCATATAAGTTTAATATCTAATTAAGAGGTGGAATGGTAGAATTTTATACCTTTTGCTGTTCATTTTATGTTAGAAATACATGCTGTGATCAGTCATCCTGAGTCCAGTGAAAATCTTTCAGGTTCTAGACAGTGACAACCCATCTTATTGAAAGGTGTATTTTTCCAGAGCAGTATTGGGAAGACAGGAAAATAAATAGATCACGCTCCTGCCTTTTCAGACAGAGAAGTACAGCCAGTCTCAATCAGACGACTCCTGCACGTGAAAACTGCACTTCAAAAAATTAGCAAATCCCTGTAAGTAACCAGGAAGACAGGAAAACAAAAGACAGGTGTGGAAAAAACATGAATATGTACATGAGTGGATAGCAAAGCTTTCCATACTACAATAGAGGGAAGAGCAAGATGCACTCTGTATATTGCATCAGCATCAATAAAAAAAAACAAAGCAACTATAAACAGTTCAAGAACCCATGAATATTAATTCTGCCCAGAGGTACTTTTCCTGTCTATTGATAGTCATCTATTGAATTATGCTCTACACTCCACATTAATGGAGCACTTATAACTGAAAGAAAAACTATTTTTTAACATTTCAAGGATGATGCATTTAATGTTATGTCACATTAAAGAAATGTTGCCAAACCAAATGTGATACTGCAGGTACCACATAAGACCTTGCATAATATTAGGCTGAGCCCTCGACTTAATAATATAACACTCTGCAATCCCCCATGGAGGTGTTCTTTTTATTATCTACAGAAATCAGTTCACAACTAAGAATAATTCAAAGCATGAACCACTTTTTGAAGGGAATATGTTCTAAGTGAGGATTTTCTTCTAATCGCTTCCTGCCGTTAGAATAATGAAATAATCCCTTTATGAAGTTTGGCTTTTCCATCCTGTGGTATTAATCCATAGATACATCAATTTTGAGAAAAGAATAATTCATGGATTAAAAGAGAAACACACATTCACACCTCACTATTGTATCTGTAATAGTGAACACTGCTAAACAAACCAGTGTGGCGACAATGTGCATTTACTAAGTCTGTGAGTCATCCAGATAAGACCGGAGTCTTTGTCCCTTATTTCCCACATCAAGAGGGTGATGGATGGTTCTTCTGGCAGGCCTAACAGACTCCCACACACTAGTGACTGGAGAGATAAAGAAAAGTGGATGAAAGCACAGAGAGGGAGACTAAAGAGGGAAAAGATGGTTCCAGTAGATGGTGAGAGTTGCTTAACCAAAAATCGGAAACTTAAATCTTAAACAACTAACAGAAACAGATGAGATTGTTAATGATTTATCCAATGTATGCCTTCCCCTACAAATGTACTAAATGAAGCTCATGAAATGTGTCCATTATCTATCCACCACACATCCTGTGCGCTCACATGTGAAGCTCTCCTTGCCAGCAAACAGTCCAATAAAAGGCATTATTGTGCTTTAATATGTCAAATGACAATTCTACTTCTGCTGCATATCTTCATGGGCCATGTGCCTGTCAGCGGCAAGAGATAAGGACCCCCCCTCTACTACAGAGACACGTGCATGAATAGCTTCCCCTTCAAGTCCCTGCAGACCCCAAACCCAACCAACCAAGGTTACCATGGCAGCCAGGCACTATACATTTTAATTAGCTGGCTTAAATCCCCAAGGCTTGGACTGGTTGGAAACAACTCACTGCTTCCATAGATTAGGGCAACCACTGTCATACACGGGGCCCAAAGCTGTCCCCATCTGCACACACAAGAGGTCACATTCAAGTGCAGACACAGCTACTGAGTACTGAACAAATCACAAAGAGACAAACACATCCAAACCCACTCAGTCCCCGTCCTCCTCCTAGTCAGCAGCAGGTATGAGGAGATCCATCCACCAAATGCACTGCAGAGCTTCTCGATGCCAACACACCCACGTTCATCGCATGAAAACAGCGAAGCCGCTCAGCGATGTGGGCATCTACGCCTCAGTGTGCCACCATACCCTCCATCCTCCATTCTTGTTTGGGGGCATGTGCTAATGGAAAGTGTATCAAACCATGAAGGGAAACAAATGTGTTACATCAAGCCAAGCTGTTAAAATGCAAATGCCTGTCAAAAGGCTTTTGGGGGGCTCCAGTCAGTCATTGTACAATATATTTATTTCACACCATAGGCCAATTAGAGGTGCACGCAGATAAGATGAAGTGAGTTTGGTACACTGGAGATATCTCAGAGAAGAAGAAGCAGAAACACTAAAAATGTTAACTGATAACAGTTTTGGTGGCTTAAGATTTCAAGGAGAAAGAGTTTGACATTAACAGAAAGATCATCATTATCCTAAAACTAATTATGCCAAAAAGAGATAAGAATATCAGTGTGGGTGTTCACTTAAAATGTTAGAAAGCCTACAAAAACCTTGATTTTGGATCCAAAAACTTGTATGGTCATTCATACATTTCAGCAGATCTATTTTCAAGGTACCTTAGCAAGAGATTTGATGGTTTCCAGAGACAACAAATGTGCAACTGCTGTGGAAACTGCTAAAGAAGTTATATTAAATACAATGATGTTGAATGATGGTTCTGTCATCACTTTGAAACATTCTCCAACAGTATCAGCAGACTAGTGTGAAAACATGAAGGCAGGCGTTTAGGTACTTATTTTTACTTTCAAGCACTAAGATCCTCTGCAGCCAAGCACATAATATTTTTTTAATGGGTTTAACTGATAACTAAAAAAAGACAACACAAATGATTAAAAAAAAATAATAACAAATAAATCAGCCATGTGCTATTTAGTCAATGTTTATTTGGTCAAATTAGTAAAAGTCAGAATCTTACGCTATTTCAGTAAATGCCCAGACTTTAGTTTGATTTAAATGCAGTGCCAATATTGTAAAGAAGAGAAGGTCAAAAACACTCAACAACAATGGGATAGACTGATAAAATCAAAGAGAAAATGATTAATTCAAATTAGTTTTGATGATAATGGTGCTTGTACAAGCTGCTGAATCAGTTTCTGTATTTAGCAGATTATATATATACACATATATATATACACACACACACACACACATTATATATATATATATATATATATATATATATATATATATATATATATATATATATATATATATATCTTGATACCTCTTGATACTTAATATCACAGAGTTGACAGAGGTATACTTTCATACCCCTTGGCAGATGAATGCTTTGACCAAGTAACCAAGCAAGGTGTTTCACCTACACGTGTGAATAAAAACATGCACATAAATGACTGGCCCCGATGCAAGACTAAAACATTTCTATTCAACCAATTCTATAAATATAGATTGGAGAGACAAGTGCAAAGACAAAGATGCATCATGACTGATGCATTTCAACAACCCCCTCCCCCTCCTGTGATTTCGAACTTTAGGGGTGTCAAACAGAATATCCAGTTTTAAAGCACATAACAGAAACCATTAGAAACAAACTGTATTGTTCGGTAAGGCTTACCAGAAAAAAGCCTCATCACCACACACAATGTTGCAGCACAGCTAAGGTTTGTACAGTTGCATCAAAGCAAAACATAAAACTTCTGGATATTGTCTTTTGAACAAACGAGACAAAAGTAGATAAGTAAACACAGCTCCATATTTGATGCAAACAATTCCTAACTTCACACCAGCTGCTGCCACAGGACTGAAGTCATCACCATGAATTCCTCTGTATACAAAAGTATTCCTGCGTCAGATGTGGAGTCATTTGTCCACAAGTTCATGGTGGACTGAAACTGCATCATGTAAGAAGGCAACTGATCCTGATCACACCAGCAAATCTATGAAAGAATGGCTGCAAAAAAGCAATATCAACGCGATGCAATGACCCAATCAATCCAGACCTGATTGGGGTGTCATGGTGGACTATGTTAAAATATACATTTTTCTCTAATTTGAAGGATTACTTTTAGTAAGTGTCATCTAGCTCTTGGGACTTTGGACCCACGTCCTGGCCGTCTCTGTGTCTCGCTTCACCGTACCATGTCACACATCAGCAACAGGAAAACTAGCTAACAGAGCTACAGTGGACCTTAAAGGAGAGGAAACTAAGATTCTCAACAAAGTAATTATTACTGAGCAAGACAACCAACAACACTGTAAAGAGTGGGCCAAAATTCCTTTACAATGACATGCGACTGATAAAAAACCAAAATATTTTAATTTAAGTTATCGATGCCAAAACTGATTCTGCAACCTATAGAATAATATGTTGTGCTTTGTGTATCATATACCGCCACACTATTGTGGCTTTATTTTCTTAAATAAAAAACATGAGGTAGTAATTAATCCTTGGGTTTGTTTATCTTGTCCATGATTGTGGAATTTGGTAATGTTTGAGGACATTTAGACAATTTGTTAAGAATTAAGATATAGGTATAGGTTTGCTCAGCTGAGCCAGGCTGGTTGACTGGTTGTTGACTGAATCCATCAGCCTCAAGTCATAATGGTTTCATCTTTCCCCCCCAACCCCCAATTCGTCCCGTTTTCCTGCTCTCCCTCTCTTCCGCTACACTACCCTGAATGCCTAATGATGGCCTCTGCCTTCCGGGAGCATGAAAACATGCCAGCTACACCATTGGCTGAGGAAGAAGAGTCATTCCTTCCTGATTGGCTGAGACGAAAGGGTCATGAATGGCAGAAAAAGAAGAGCATGGTGGTTACCATACTCCTACAGGATAACTGCTGTTCACAGTAACAGAGCAGACACACACACACATACACACACACACACACACACACACATAGCTTTGGCCCCTCAGGATATGGTGAAGATCCCCCACAGACTCACCAAACACAAACACACTGAGACACATGACACACCCTCTAACATCAAGCACAACAAAGGATTTCAGAGCCTTACCAATGTAAAGATGGAGAGATATTTGCCATTCCTTATAGCTCCATTTTCTGGTGTTATTCAAAAAGTATATGGTCTACATGTGATGTGATAAAATGTTTCTAATTTTCATGACTTATTTAGGAAGATTGTTAAAGAACAGGATTAGAGTAAAAACAAGATAAATAAGAACAAATAAAGGCAGTAAACGCCAAAGAAAATGTATGCCATTGCTAGGGCTGGGCGATATGGACCAAAAGTCATATCTCGATATTTTCTAGCTGAATGGCGATACTCGATATATATCTCGATATTTTTTCTGTGCCATAATTGGGGTTTCCCCCAAAGCATTATAGCATAGCATCTCTGTCAGCTTAATTTTTTTCTGAGGCAAACCCTTAAAAAAACAGTCAGTTTTAATACAAAGCCTCGTGCCAAATGTCACACAGGTACCTTTATTAACAGAGGTCTGCACAATATCAAAATGTATAAAACAAATGAAATAAAAATAAACTGCCTGCATATATAGAATAAAAATGCTTCTTGAATAAAATAAAACAAATATCCCTTTCCTGCATAACAATTAAATTAAAATACACTGCCTGTTACTGTCTACACTGTATTAATTGTACAGACTTTTCAACTGAGGTTGATAATTGTGCAAATAACAAAAAATTTGTGCAAATCTCAAATAAAACATTCAAGTCAATTTGTCACAAAATAAGCTATATCAAAATCATAATTTTTTTTTTTTTTTTTTTTTAAATCGATAAACGATATTGTCTCGTACCATATCGCGTTTGAAAATATATCGATATATATTAAAATCTCGATATATCGCCCAGCCCTAGCCATTGCTAATGTATGTTATTCATTACATTTTGATAATTTTACTACATATCCAATCAAATTGACAAAAATCATGGCATTTTTAGCATAGATTTAGATTAGTTTAGATTTTTGTTAGAATGGTGTATCATGGTGCTCTCCGATTCTTGCATTTTAAAATAATTTGGATCAGACAAACCTGCTGTTGTATTTGGTTTTGCTCCATGTACAACTTTCACAATAAAAGCCTTTCTAAAAAGAGGAGGATTTCTGCTCATGCAATGTTGATTGATGTAGGAACAGCTTGTCAAGCGAGCACCACAAAAGTTAAAATAATTTAACTTATACTTGCTTAACGGCATATTTCATTGGTAAATAACAGCACGGGCAAATTGGTTGTACAGCCCCAACCTGCAAGTAGTTAGGATTGGTCCCTCCAATATTTTACAGGTACGTACAGACGTTACCTTTCTGAGACAGCAGGGGATGCTCTGCAGAAATATCTATTGTAAATACAGTATAGCAGAAATCCTCAGCTATAGCCTTAACTGATGTACTGTAATACATAAAGCATCTAGTCACATTTATAAGGCTAAAAACATATCAGAGTGGGACTGTAAAATGGTCTTAAAAAGGATGATGGACTGAAATCTGTTAAGAAAATGTCTTGGGCTTGCTGGATAAAAGCATCAGTTAAAAGGTTAAACAATTATTTCCATGTCGGCATTTCCAGCATCTTAATTTTAGACCGCATTCAGTTCAGCATTAAGATGCAGTTGTTTGCAACCTGTTTTAGAGAGAGATAAACCTGAATCCCATTACATAAGCCAAAAAAAAAATCTCTTTAGCAGCCCCAAAGGAAAGAAAATGCTTAAACACAAAGCGGACAGGCATGGCACTGAAGAGGCAGCGGAGATGACTGCATTACATAACAGAGCTTTAAGCTGACTCGGATTGTTTCCCCCTTGAGTGTGTGACAACAGCTTTGAATGTCTGTTTCTATAGCTACAGTTCAGGGGAAGGAAGGAACATATTCATGTATTGATCAACATAATGGAGGACATTAAACAGTTGCAAGACGATCATTTGAGACTTAGCATGCAGCAAAGATTATCTATATTAGACAGATCCCAGTGCAGCTCCGGCAGAGCAAAACATTTACTGTCTGTGCACATTTAATGCACAATGTTAAAATAGATGCACGATTGCTAACAGCAGGTAAATAATATTTGTTAAAACATTTACATCCTTTTGTTGTATACTCAGAAGAGGCATTTGCACTGGTCTTGCAGTGGAGATATTACTGCAGGGTGCTCTTAGGCACAAAGGTAATGCTGTTTTCACACAGAAAACTGTTCTGTTTTGTATCAAATTAAAGTATACAGTGCAGCAGTCCAACCACGTCAGGGAAAACAAGACATCTCCTAAGTGAAGCAGAGGTATAACTGGCTCATTTAGCTTGTACTGTATTGTGTTTTACTCTGCGGTCAAGCCACTATTGACATGTGTGGAAACATGATCAGATGCCATTGATTTGAGTTTGTTTCTATTGGCGCTGAAGGTAGAAACCAACTCAGCGACTGAGAAGGAGAGAGCCAGGGAGTTTGGTCAAAATACATTTCTAAGGTGAGATAAGTGAGACATCCCTGGTTGTATTAAACTCCCCCATGACACCCTGTTGGGAAGCTGTCCAGAATCTCTCTGGTGTTCTTCCATTTCCTGAAACAAGCCATGTGACAGCCAAGTAGCTCCAAACATTAAACACTTGAAGACAGAACTGGGACCCAGTAGAGGGCTGCCAGGAGCAGCTGGCAAGCAGTGAACTCCATCTATTACCGTTTATGTGGTGCAGAGGTGAGTCAGACCTAAACTGACTGCATGGGAAACCCTTTGTAGGAAAATGTGGATGCTCATCCAGAAACCTCCTGCTGTATTTTCATTGATGTCATTCAATATATAGAAAAAGGAAGTTTACATATTTTAATCACATGTTTCTTAAGCTTGAACTATCATGTCAAAAGATAACTCCTAAATCTCTAGCACATTAGTAACAGCTGTTGATGATTGATAAAGCCTAAGAAGATTTTTCATGTTATTTTTTCTGCTTCGAGACATCAGGGTTTTATATGTATATGTGACATAACTCCAGAACTTTGTATTTTCTCATTTGTCCATCAACTCCTCCAAAAAACATCCACTCTGCTTTTCACATTTAGACTCTTTATGCAACTTAACACAACATCCACGTTTTTACAGTTTATAATACAGCACTTGTAAGATGGTAGCATTCAGCCAGCCGATTATTCCTGCCAGAAACAGGTTATTCTTTATTTCTATGCGGAAACACTGGTAGTGGAAGGCAAGAGTCTCGCGCATAATTTAACTCTTTCCAAACGGCTCACTCCAACATGTTTGGTAATATTGTGTCGTGTGTTTGCAGGGCTCAGCTCAAGTCCGACACACTGACATGAGAATTTTTTTTTACGGCCGATCAAAGCCATGCATAAATTTAAGCCTTCCTCACTGTGGTTTGGATTAGAGAAAATCTCTTTGACATATGTGCACGCGTAGGTCTCTGCATGTGCACGTGCCATCTCCAGTCCGCCTTGCCAAAATGTCCATATTCTGGCTGTTACATAATCTGGTTCTCCCCTGACGTAGCTTTAACTGCACATAGCAACGAAGACGGTGAGAGACAGAGCTGCCAGATATCCTCAAATCAAAACTGACTTCTTGTAATGATAAGGTGAAATTCATGGCTTGCTCACAGTGAAAAAAAAACAAACTGTACAGAGTACAGAAACGAGTGAGGCAACATAGATATAAAACAATCATCCTGATACACAATACCCCGTGTTTCTGGTGGAGTGGGGGTTTAAAGACAGAAAATGGAAACAGCGAAAGCACTAGGATGCTTTTAAAACCAGATCATGTGTCGAAATAAAAATTGTTATCCTGTTGAAGCTCATAACAAAACTAATTAACTTTAACGAGTATACGTGAGACACCCACTTGAGACAGTGATCAACTTCTCAGACTGAGACAAGAAGACGACACAAAAAAACAGAAAGAACGGGTGAAAGGAAGATAAAGGGGTTTTGTATTTGTATCTAACACACACACACACACACACACACACACACAGCTTTCTGGGAGTCAACCACTTACAATCCTGACCAGACAAATGGTGCGGAGGGTATATGATGAGGGGTCTAAGCTGGAAATTTGCTTGGGAGTTTTTGTGTCCGGGAACCGATGTGAGAGCCGAAGCTTTAGCTCCCTTTAGAATTTCTCTTTTAGAGAAATTGCTGTAT
This sequence comes from Cololabis saira, assembly GCF_033807715.1. Classification (NCBI taxonomy): domain Eukaryota; kingdom Metazoa; phylum Chordata; class Actinopteri; order Beloniformes; family Belonidae; genus Cololabis; species Cololabis saira. Next base: position 20,312,384 of record NC_084600.1, on the reverse strand, counting down.
TTTCCTTTATTTCTGCAGTGCGTCTACCAATTGGGTCTACAATATAATAATATAATGTGTTTACGTTAGTTTTTCATGACTTTTAAACTAAAGACTGCATAGCAAATACAGTTCTATAAAAAAAGATGCAGTGGGAAACAGAAATGTTGACTTAGTCAGCTGTGGCAAAACACTGAGGCTCAACACTTCAGTCCCTTGAGGAAGCAGCGTCACCGTGGCTCTAAAGGTATCCACTCTTCTCGGGAGTTCAAGATGTGTGGTCACCGCTTAACACAGAGCCATTATCACATTTTTAATGGCAGAAGGCAAGAGACAAGGAGTGCAATTATGTCCGCGTTTTAAGTAATTCACTCATAACAGAGGAAGCTTTGGTTCTGATGCATTATGGTTCGTCGGGGCAGGGCAGGTCATCAGACACCACTTCCAACAAGCTTTGAGTCAACCTCTACATTTAGAAGTATTGTGCACTCATATGAGTAAGCCATAAGTGGCTTGTTTCAAGGTCTGCATGGCGGTATAGAGGAAAAATACTAAAAAGCAGTCCCGGAAGGGATGGCAAAAATAGTTTCATTTTTAATTCCATGAAGGCCAGTTCAGCATCCCAACAAACCAACTTACACACCAGACGTGCACTAGTGTTTGTATAAAGGATAATGGAAATCTGAAAGGATGATGAGATGGCAGGCACACAAAAGTGTGTGCCCTTTACCACAGAATAAATCATAATAAAGCTGGGATCAAGTCTGTTGTGATGCTAATATCCTACCTCTGAGCTGAAAGATCCAACCTCCTGAAACATTTAAAATATTCTAAAGTGCATACAGTCTTATATTGAAGTCGATCTGACCTCTGTTCACATAAATGCCAGAACCAAAATAGCATTTATCAAAATAAAACAGGCATAAAGTCTCCTGCGTAATCCCTAATGGTAAACATTCATTGTATTGTTGTTAGACTGATATGACTGAATTTTAAAATGTGGGAAGAGGAAGACAAACTTTTTTTTATCTTTTTGTAAACATTAATTCCACGCCGAATTAAGTAAGCTGTAAGTAACCTGAAACATGAAGAATTTGTTCTTGGCCATGAAGAGCAAAATTGAAGAAACCCATTGTGCAGAGCTGTATTAGTTTGTGAAAGCGTAAACTTGAGAAGCAATATTGCACCATCATAAAATCTTTGCGAATGTACAACTGCAAAGGTAGAGAAAGAATCAAGAGGGGATCTTCAGGGTGCTTGTATAGTGAGATCTAAGAGCACTGTATGAATATGTGTGTGGATGAATGAATGAATGTGCCATATAGTGCTCATTAAGTCATCAACGAAACAACAAAGAAAAAAAACACTATATAAATACAGTTCATTTACTATTCAGGACTCTCATAGCAAAATCAAGCACTTCTTTGTGCTTGTGGGCTGTTCTGCCACTGGCCCTCAACAGCACTTAGCCAGTTTACACGACACATCATTAGAATTTAACATTAACATGGTTTGTTGAAAAAAATATGGAAGAGCAAAGATGCTAAGCTGAGAAACAAGACATGACTGAGTCTTCAGTTCACTTTGGTGCTGATAAAGGTCAGACACATGAGCATGAAATGGGAACTGGCATCAAATTAGAATTCCCAAATGATATTATCAGTATAAATATAATTGCCTGATTTTATATCTTGATTAGCAAAATATTCTAATAATTAAAAAGTTGGTAAATCACTTAATGTCACATCATTTGACATAAAAAATGAAATATTGTAATATGATGTAATAAAGATCATCTTTAGAACATGAGTTGTAAAAATGAATGTGTACATTTCTCAAATAACAATTTTTCATGAGGAGAAGGAGAAATTTTATAACTGAATCTTAAATTTAAAATGTTCTCATGTCAGTATGGATACTTATGAAACTTTTCTGAAAAAACTTCAGTAATAAACACTCATCGAACACAGTTAAACACACCACCAATTTATGTCCCTCTTCCTCTTGTACTCACTCCCCCTCAGGAGATTAAGACATGGTGACAATAGTGACACAGCAGAGCAAATCCCAGAGGGCTGTGTCATGTGGCCAAAACTCCTGCATATATACAGCACCAAAACACAGCAGCAGAGAACCCCAGCAGAGCCTGATCACATCTGAGTACTGCTGCAAAGAGAATCATGCAGTCACTGCTTTACAGCAGAAGCAGCAGCTCATTTAGGAGAAAAAAAAATAGATGCAGAAATGGCTTGGTCATTATGCTTCATCATAAACATTGCCGTCAGCTGACTGCAAACTGAGCTGGTGTAAAGTACGACATGTCCAAGTGACACAAGAACCAAATAAAGAACACAGCCAAGAGTTGATTACAATTCAGCATCAGACAGATCGTCTCGTCAGTGGTATGGAACATAAAGTTCTCCCTCAAGGTTGTGAGCATGACGCATGCTGTGGATGTATGGGCTTTCCTCTGATTCTGTCCCTACAAGCTCGCAAGAAAAGCATGAAAGCAGCAGACACGAGTTGTGACCACGATCCGGGGGGGCAACAACAGAAGGGGCACTCGAGTTCACTGTTGTGTTGCACACAGCCACATTGATGCGCACTAATTGGAAGTCCTTTTGAAAGTCTGAAGTCTTCACACTGTGTACGTCTGGCTGTGGCTGTAATGCAAACAGGCAGCGCATGAAGAGGAGGAAAAGAGGGTGCAGGGCAAAATGGTTTGAGGAACAGCCGAGCGCGCAGACAAATGGGAAGTGATGAGAGCAGATGAGTAAATAGATGAATGGAGAGATACGTACTGCTGTAGAGGGTGTCGATCCAGGAGAGCCGGGGCAGGCCATGAGCACTGAGGGGCTCCATCCTCCGTTTCTCTCCTAATGTCAGATACTCTGCCTCTCTCTTGTGCCTTCACTTGGTTTCTCTTGCTTTTTGTCTTTTCTTATAGCTCCTTTTTTTCCCTTATCCTTGAAAAGCAGCTTTCATCACCCGGGCAGAAGCAAAAAGAAGCATTTGGAAGAAAAATAGATCAAAAGACACCAAGGGGCTCCGTTGGACTGACAGGCAAGCGAGCTGAATGAGTGCATAAGAGGTGTATGTGTCTGAGTGTGTGAGAGCGAAAACAACAGGCTGGAGACGGACACCGCCGACCGTTGCTAGGGGAAGGGAGAAGCACTCCCTCTCTCTATGGCTTGCTCTCTCACTCCCATCCTCCCCTCCTCACTTATTCTCTCTCTCTCACTCTGGATTCTGCGCAAATGGCTCATCAGACTCTCTGAGTCTCAGCATAGAAAAACAGAAAAACTGAAGAAAAAAAAATATCAGGGGCTGTGCAGAATAACAGAGACAATAACAAGAACCGCGTCAAATATGTTTATGATTTTGCCCTTCTCCCTCTGATGGCACTGGTTCAAACTAAATCTGGCTGTGATGCATAAACTAATTAAGCAAAAAAAAAAAAAAAAAAAAAAAAAAATGTACGAGACATTCTTGCTGCAGTTTCTTTATTCTAACCAGGGGAAAGTCATTGACGCTTTCATTAGAACACTGGTAACGACGTTACTTCCTCCTGTCACTAACAATTTGCAGACACAGGCGCTGCTAAGAAGAAAGAGAATTAAACAGGAGGGTTTAATTAGACTGGATTCAAGTCCTTTTGTTGTCCCAGATGTCCCAGCTGGAAAGGACATTCTTTTTGCTCAGGTTGTGTCCTTAATCAGAAGCAGTGCTGCCTTACAGGGCCTACTGTCCAATCATATCTATTTAGATTGTAAAACATGTTGTAAGAGTTTAACCTTTTGAGTGCATGTCTCACCTCTGTTGGCACTGATCGATTCAAAACCCTAAAAATCATAACTATCTGCAACTCAAAAGTGTTTTTTCCCCCCTTTTAACAACTCCATTGTTCCATTAGAATAAGATTAATTACATCCATGTAGGTCTGTTCCACTTTCTATATTCATGAGTTTCTATGCGAGTCAGTTCGGGACAACACAAACACAGAGTCTCATTCATGAAAAATCAGCAGAGCAAATTTACCCGTTTTGGCATTCATGAAAATATTAGTTATACCAAACTTTTTGTAAAAACATCTTCTCCTGCCTGTGACCACACACAGAGCTTGTGTACATAAGGAGTGTACATAGATACTGCTTTTCATGGTGTAAAAACCGGATTCGGTTGAAGTTGGGAAATTGTGTAAAATGTAAATAAAAACTAAATACAATGATTTGACAATCCTTTTCAACCCATATTCAATTGAATACACTACAAAGACAACATATTTAATGCTCAAACTCATTAACTTTATTCTATTTTTCAAATAATAATTAACTTAGAATTTCTTGGCTGCAACACGTGCAGTAGAAGTTGGGAAAGGGCATGTTTACCACTTCGTTACATCACCTTTCCTTTTAATAACACTCAATAAACGTTTTGGAAGAGAGGAGACTAATTCTCTTAGCTTCTCATGTGGAATTCTTTCCCATTCTTGCTTGATGAACCACTTCAGTTGTTCAACAGTCCGGGGTGTTCTCTGTCGTATTTTACGCTTCATAATCCGCCACACATTTTCAATGGGAGACAGGTCTGGACTGCAAGCGGGCCAGGGGAGAACCTGGACTCTTTTACTTCCAAGCCACGCTGTTGTAACACGTGCAGAATGTGGCTTGGCATTGTCTTGCTGAAATAAGCAGCGGCGTCCATGAAAAAGACGTTGGTTGGATGGCATGGCAGCATATGCTGCTCCAAAATCTGTATGTACTTTTCAGCATTTATGTTGCCTTCACAGAAATGTAAGTCACCCATGCCATGGGAACTAATGCACCCCCAAACCATCACAGATGCTGCTTTTGAACTTTGCGTTGATAACAGTCCGGATGGTCAGCTTCCTCTTTGGTCCGGAGGACACGACGTCCAGTGTTTGCAAAAACAATTTGAAAAGTGGACTCAGACCACAAAACACGTTTCCATTGTGCATCAGCCCATTGTACATGAGCTCGGGCCCAGATAACCCGCCGGCGTTTCTGGATGTTGTTCATAAACGGCTTTTGCTTTGCATGGTAGAGTTTTAACCCGCACTTACTGATGTAGTGACGAACTGTGTTTACTGACAGTGGTTTTCTGAAGTTTTCCTGAGCCCATTTGGTGATATACTTTACACACTCATGTCGGTTTTTAAGGCAGTGCCGTCTGAGGGATCGAAGGTCACGGTCATTCAGTCTTGGTTTCCGGCCGTGGCGCTTACGTGCAGTGATTTCACCAGATTCTCTGAATCTTTTGATGATATTATGGACCGTAGATGTTGAAATCCCTAAATTCCTTGCAATTTTGCTTTGAGAAATGTTGTTCTTAAACTGTTCAACTATTTTCTCACGCAGTTGTGGACAAAGTGGTGACCCTCGCCCCATCCTTGCTTGTGAATGACTGAGCATGTTTTGGGAGGCTCCTTTTATACCCAATCATGGTACCCACCTGTTCCCAATTAGCCTGATCACATGTGGGACGTTCCAAATAGGTGTTTGATGAGCTTTTCTCAGCTTTATCAGTATTTTTTTGCCACCTTTCCCCAACTTCTACTGGACGTGTTGCAGCCATGAAATTCTAAGTTAATTATTATTTGGCAAAAAACAATTAAGTTTATCAGTTTGAACATTGAATATGTTGTCTTTGTAGTGTATTCAATTGAATATAGGTTGAGAAGGATTTTCAAATCGTTGTATTTTGTTTTTATTTACATTTTACACAATTTCCCAACTTCAACCAAATCCGGTTTGTACATTTACAATGCTAACATTCACATTCCCTTTAAAATGTAAACTTGTGAATGAAAATACAGCACAACGTTTTTTTTTTGTTGTTTTCAGCATCATAACAAAACAATTTTGCTTCATCTCTTGGATGCTTTGCTGGACATAAGACAACATAAACAGCATTAGTCACATCTTCCATGCCTGTGCCTTGCCAATCCTCGATACACACACTATACAAAAGCAAACTAAAACAATTTTTTTCCTTGCTCCACTTCAGTTTAAATCACCTTCATTGTCACATCTAAAAAATGTTCTCCCACTCACTTCCTTTTATAACATGGGTCATGTCCACAGGATATCCAGAGTGAGAATGCACCTTTATATATATATATATATCAATCCCCACCACCTACAAGATCCTACATAAACCATCCAGCATGTCATGGTATTTAATGAGCAGCGGGAGCAAACTGCCAATTTGTGATTAATTCTTATGATCCAATCTGATTTTACACAGCGACAGCGTTTGTGAATCCAGTTTTTAATAAGAAGTGATTGATGTGCAAATCTACTCTCAGATTTATGAAGATTTTATGAATCAGGCTCACTGATTTTAAAGAGGGCCCTTCTGCTTTTTGTAGCCTGCTTAGCTTAGATGGTGAGGGGTATTATTTATTGGGAACTTATTCCTAAGGTGTCCTGTTTATGAATGAAAACATGTCTAAATCCAACTTTTGTTTTCTTTTTCGTTATTTTTTTTTTTTAGACTATTACTGTACAATGAAGTTTGAAAGCAGAAATATTCAGTCCATAATTGAATTTTACACATTGTATGTAATGAAAAACAAACTTGAAACTGCATTAACACTAATGATCTTGGTATGAATGGACTTTCTTACGGTTTTTGATGCATAATAGCATTACTTGCACTGGATGATGAGCTCAGGGTCACTGCCACTTGACTGCCACACAACAATGAGATGCTTTGTGTGAAACAGTCAGTCATTCAGTTCAGTGAAAAACAGAGAGAGCAAGTGATTGCATGGTTCACATGTCATGCTTTTAAACTGGTCCCATTTTCAGTTCCCGTGGTAACTCGCTATGCCCCCTGTCTGGCATACAGGCCCACACAGTGGAGGAACATAAAAGGATTGCACAGACATAAGCTTCTGTGTGGTAAGGTGGCTGCACACACGTCGCACATGGACACACAGTGCTGTGTCAGCAGATACAAAGAAGGTACAGAGGGAGAGTAATAGAGATAGATATAGAGATAGAGAGATATAGAGAGATAGAGATAGATATAGAGAGATAAAGAGACAGACAGATAGACATGGCTATTCCATTTTTCAATATAACCACGAAAAAGTGTGAAAATTCATGGGCGTAGGAGCTTGTTTTGCACGTTAGCTCTCCTGTTGCATCATGTTCACAGAAATGGCACTAAAGGAATCACCATATGGCACCCCTCCTCTTCTGGCCTTTCAGTGTTTATAAATGCATGTGCCACAGACAAGGGCAATCAGATGCAAGCATGATGCCAGCTGCAACAAAGATTGATAGAACCCCCCCAAACCTTAGTCAGGTCCATGCTGCTCTCCCTTCATCCTGCTACATGGAGGAATAAAGGACAGGGAGGGTTGAGAGGCAGAAAAACTTCAATTAGGACACAAAGGCTGACAGGAGGAACCCTATGACCCCTCCCTTCCTCTTCCCCCAGTCTACACAGGCTGCGCACCAGGCCCCGAGCACTGCTCTTTGTCTTGGCACAGAGCTGGGATGTGCCATCTGGGGAGAAGCAGACACTCAGTCGGCGAAAGGGTGCCCAGAGAGTTCATATAACCAAAAAGGTTATATCAGCGTCTTTTGTGTGGTTCAAATGGGTGTTATGTAGGCCTGCTTGTGTTAATATGCTTCATGGTTGGTGATGAATACAAATAACTCATTATGGTTGTGGTGGTGGGGAAGCATGTCACACAGGGATATCTAAAATGCACAAAAGCCCGAGCACATAGACACACACAGGTTCGTATCATGGTCGTAGGCAGACAGGAAGAGTGCTGGTGAGTGGCACCTCATCAAAAATAGATTGATGTACGTTTACAGCCTGACGACTTCTTTGTCCTAAATCTGGGACAATACATCGCTCATCACAGAAACACCTGATTTAAGCTTTTTAAAGGTAAGCCCCCCCCCTCCCTTTCCTAAAGACCCCATCATTCAAGGCCAACAAGCAAACAAAGACAACACACCTGCCACGATCAAGTACACACACAGACACAACCAAGCTGGATGTTAGTCTTCCTGGAGCGCCGCGAACCTACATTTATCAAATATTAATAAGCAGTCAAGTTGTGTAGTGAAAAGGACCATTATGAACTGTCCCTACAGCTGTTTGCCCCCTGTTCGCCCCCACCCCCTCCACCCCCAACACAATTGTGGAGAGCAGCTGAATTATCTGTCTGGTTGCAGATGTTGAGGGAAACAGTTCGTCCTCTTGTAGAACACACACGCACACACACAGGAAAGAGTTCAACGAATCAGTGATGTTTCATTCCGCATAAAAGGTCAACAACACTCCTCCACTGTGTTTGTGTTGGCATCAAGGCAGAGCAACTGGGCTGGGTGGAGGAATAAGACCTCCATCTCAGGTTTTCATGTTTTCTAAATACTGTATCTTCATTAAGAAGTAGATTTTTAGACGAAAAAAAAAGAAAAAAAAGGGTGCATTTTGTTATTTCAACACAATTTAAACCAATATAATCACAACTTACATATAAATGTTGAACATTTAAAACATCTGATATAGATTAAAATAATTAATTATGTAAACATTTTAAGTAATCTCCAAGTGTATGATAGTACAGTAATGTAAAATCCAGCATCAAATATTGACCAAAACCCCCAGAAAAGTAGAAAAAGAAAGCATCAATGCTACTTGATACTACGTGATAATCCGCTATATGTGAATACCACAACTTAAATCACTCTACTGCATGATGCTCTGAGGCATATTTAGGCTACTAATAAAATGTTTATGTGTGCAATCAGGCAGCCATCTCCCACACCTCCTTCCACCCTGATCTACCCAGATACCCATGACCCACCTCGCTACACCAGCCCCACCCACATCTGCCACTTTTACTCCTCTCTAGCGTGTTAACTCCACCCACACGCCTAAGGGATGATTGGGTGATGGGAGGACTGGAGAGGGGTTCATCTTTCAACAGGGGTGACGGTGTTTCGAGTGCGTGTTGTGCCTGGAAAATTTGTAAAAAGGTATCATTAAAGCAAACTGTTAAAAAAAAAAAAAGGTGATTTGCACCTTGTTTAGCTGCCTCTGACACCCAAAGTTCAACACGTTTGCCAGCAAAAGTATTTTTGTGTGTGTATTAGAGTGTGTTTGCTCAAATGCAGGAAGTCAACAGCTGTGTTTCCAATTGAGTGGCTTGAAAAAAAGGCAAATGAAGCACTGGAGCAAAACAGAGCACACATATTTGGAAAAACTGACAAAAAGACTAGATAGAAAGAAGAAAAATATCCACAAAATTATACTAGACTTATCAAAATGCAGGCTAGTTTGGATAGAGAAACAATGAAACATAATTACTGAAGTAAATCTAATAATCACCTGGAAAGAAAGAAAAAAATGGAAAAAATGATTTATTCTCTTGCCTTTAATACTCTATCATTGATGAATATATCTGATATATATATGAATATAAATGAATGTGGTATACTGATTTCTACTTGGGCCCAACTGCTTGTAGTCGAGCGTGAACACACATGGATACAGATGACGATATATGTTTTTCCCACATATTCCTTTGTTTTGGGGGTTGGGAGAGATGACAGCAGGGACGAGTAATGACCATGCATTATTAAAAAGGCTGGAGTGCACCACGAATGTCATGAATGTGTGCATGTTAATGGTAATGTCTGAAATCATTTGGAGCAAACCTTTATTGCGTCTAGTCTCATATTTAAGTGAAATGGTGAGATAAGGACCTTCAGTTTATTTTTCTGCCCTTTCGATGGTCCTACTTAATTTACATTTTCTGTTTTGGCTTTTTAGTGAGAGGGAAACTAATCCAACGGTTACTTAACCAATTTCTCAATTTTCTTGCCAATTCTCAGTTTTTTTCTCCAGTTCACCAACTCTGTGACTACACAAGAAAAACATGAGACTGTGTGTGTGCGTAAATGTGTGTATGTGTGACTGCTATTTCTATATTAAGCCAACCTCTGGTATGCCATAAGATAAAAAACTTCCTTCAACACCATCCTTTGCCTGTTTGTGCTGAACAAGGAGCCTGGACAGGACAAAGGGGTTGAAGAAAACGTGTGTGTACGTCTGTGTGTGTCTGTGACTGAATGAGAGAATAACGAGCGACTAGAGAGAGAGTAGGAGTATTCATCGTGTGCCAGCTGAATTCACTTTGATCTATTGAGGTCAATGTGGAAATCATCTGAATCACGCTGTGCTTGGACAGACACCAGATAAGGAGCAGCACCTCATCCCACACAAACACAATGGGTACTGTACGCTCAAAACTGTCTCATTTGACATTTACATTGTATGCCCAATGTTATGTTTATGTAATTTGCTGTTGCAAAGGCAAAACTATCCCAGAAAACATATGACAACTGGATATAAAACCAAAATGAGAACAGTGTACGCACGAAAAAAAATAGTTTATTTCTGTTTGTACTCTGCTTGGCTTCAAGTCTCTCACAAAAACTGAAAAGCCAAGACCAGTTGTGTTACAGATGCAGAACGCAGAAATAACTGAGGGATAACGTGGACAAAGACAGCAGCAGAACTGAAGATCTCTAAATAAGGAACTACTGCACTCTAGTGTTAAGTTACTGCTAATGCAAGCGTGAGTGGACAGAAATAATCTGAAGCAGGAGAAAAGGATGGATATGAATTAATAAGTAAAATTCACGTGAAATAGAGTATTAGAAATATTAACAACACCAAGCACAATGTAAACACACACACACACCAGAGAAAAAGAAAAGTTATTTTTTTTCAGATGTATCCACATGAGGGTGCTGCATCCACCTCTTAAATGTCCGGGAACTATGTGATTCCTTAAGTTTGGGAAATGTCTTACTACCTTTCTGTACATCTTGTACGGTATACAGAGCTGGTTTACCTGGTTTACGAACCTGTCAGGTCTAAAGAGTCATTAGCAGAGCACATTTAAACAAAACAATGCTCTAAAACTCAACATTTAAAGGAGAAAAAAGAAAAGATAAGGCATGATACTGTGTTGCACAGAAAGATGAGCTCAGAGCTGCAGGGACATGAGTCTGTGAACCAGATAGCCCTGTGGGGAGTGTACTTCTATGTCTATTGTTGCTTAACACACAATTCTTCTCATTCCCTCCTCCTTACCACATCTGAGAGGGAAACAAATCAACATGTGGCTCCTACAAATGCCTCCAACTCCAGGGGGAAACTAAACTTTTCTCTTTTTTGGAGGAGAAAATGGATGATATTATGGTAAAGAAAAACTAAAACTACAATTGAGGCTATGAAAATTGCACAATTAGTGGCCCAAATTTAAATCTTGACAGCAAACCGTTCTCACCTGTTTTGCGCAGACCATGCAACTGATAAGCAGTTAGGACATTGCAATACAATATATAATTAGTTTTGCGAAGAGTGTCAAGCAGCAATTGAGGTGTAGGAGCTTTTAACAGAAACATCCTCCCTTAAGTATAACACTACACCACACAAATATTTTTTACACTCGACCCGTTTGCTCCGAGTAGATTATGTTTCCACAAGTAATTGTGTGCAGCGATACTCAACACCCACAGCTGGTGCGTCTATGACCTGAAATGCACACAACCTCTTTCTTCCCTCTGGCACAGACATCAAGATACCTGACGTTAAGATACTTGATAAGCTAGTCTGCCCACCTTGGCTGCCTTACACATTTTTAAATCATGACAACTAAACATAAGGCGAAAGTAGCAAGTGGTTTTCACATGCAACTCAAAAGTTGCAGCTGCCTTTTTATTTGGACCTCTGTTCCATTTCCACCTAAGAAGAGGAGGAAGTGAAAGTGATGAGCATGGCAAAAGATGTCCTCGAGATAATAACCATCAGGCCAAAAACCAGAACAAACACGACTGTCTTCTTATACTTCATGCAGGTGTTATATTCCCTGGTGTGCAGCAGACAACCCGGAGGGGCTGCCTGAGAAGGGCACAGAGAGGGGGTGGGAGTGTGACAAAGCCTGGAAAAGACATTTGTATTTCTGAGAATTAACACCTTTGACATGAGGAGAAAAGAAAGTGTACGTCATGAGAACATATCCTGCTGTGAGAGGGATGAATGTTAAAAAGGCCCAGCGCCTGAGTCACCTTCCTTATATAACGGAGATGTTGTGCAGGACAATTTGGGAAAGTACTTTTTCTCAGGTGTGAACCAGGTTTCCATCTGACAGGCAACGAGACGACTTTACACACCAGCAGGCAGAATGCAAGTGTTCATAACTTACTCACTGCCCTCCTACATATCTGGGACTGCGTCATTTAAAAGAAAACAACCCGTCATAATACCCCCAACCACATAAGCATCAGATTCGACCACAGTTTGCTCCATTCCTTTTTGTTACAAAGGTTTTTATTTTACTAAAGCTGTTTTTAGAAAGCATTTCTTATCAACGTTATAGTAAACACCTGCCGTGTGTATTTTGTATTCATAATTATATTGTATCTTTCTGAAACATGTGAGAGCTTGAATCTGCTACACACTATGAAAGCAGAAACGTACCCATGCGCAAATAATTGCTCAACGGCAGCAAAAACCATTCACATTTCCTCCTTCTGCAGCCATAAAGCAACAAGCTATGACAAGTTTACCGTTACTGATCACGTTCATTACCACTTCATTATACACCGTCACATACAACTGATGATGACGTTTAATAATAACAATAATAATAATAAAATAATACATTTTATTTATAAAAAAGGTGCCTTTCAGGTCTCCTTAACCTGAGGAGTGATGGACCGCTTCTTTTCACCAGACAGGGTGGGGTTTCTCCGGCCGGACATAGCGCGTGGAAGGATCACGTTATTCCGGCCAGATCCTCCCCACCCTATCTGGCGCCCCGGTTGGCCAGAGGGGGCAGTATAGCCCAGGGACTGCTGCATGTTTTTGTGAGCTCACATTAGCTACCCAAGGGAACACGGGAGAACATCCAAACTCCACACAGAAAGGCCCTTTCGCCAACCCCACCCAGGGTGTGGGCGCTGAAGTCATGGAGGGAAGTAAACATGCCCTCAACACCCACACCGTCCCCGGCGAGTGTGAGTGGTGAGCAATCTGGAAGAGGTGGGTGTTTAAGAGTTTTCTTTAAATTGTGGAAGAGAGTCCAGTTTCCGTATTTCAGGTGGAAGAGCATTCCAGAGCAGAGAGCCTGAAAGCCCTGGGGCTTCATTTATAAAAGAGTGCGTAGGATTCATACTAAAAGTGCACTTGCGCCCAAAAGCCGAAAATGGCGTGCGCACAAAAAAATCTGGATTTATAAAACCGTGTGCACGCACACTTGGACACAATGTTCGCTTTATGAATCACAGTCCAGCTGGAAGGTTGCGCAGGTGAATTCGCCTCATACCCCGCCCTCTACACGCCCACTTCATACCATGAATGAGGCCCCTGAACCCCACGGTAGTCAGACGGGCTGGAGGAACTGTCAGGGGAAGAGGTGGATCTGAGGGAGCAGGATGAGATCAGACTGGTGCCCTTCATACCAAGGTTATGAATGACCTTAAAAGTGTAAAGCAGGATACTGAAGTTAGTGAAGGTGGACTGGGAGCCAGTGGAGCTGTTGAAGGACTGGAGTGATGTGGTGGATGGAGGGAGTTCTGGTGATGATCCGGCAGCAGAGTTAAGGACTAGTTGTAACTTAAGGAGGGATTTATGACGGAGGCTTAAAAAAAAAAGGAGAGTCACAGTAGTGGATACGGGAGGTGACGAGGTTGTGAACTAAGATGGTTATGGCATGGGGGGTAAGGGTTGGACGAAGGCGATATATGTTACGATATAGTCATGCATCGATGTCGACGCGTCGACTTCAAAATACCGTCGCCATATCGCCATATTTTGTCGCAGACGCATCGCCACGCACATGTGGGTCACTCAAAACATACAGTTCGCTCTTTGCAGAATGGAGACCGAAACTGCGACTTCCTCACAGTGTGCTCAGCAGAACCCTGAAAAAAGCCCTGAAACAAACAATCCTAAGTCATAAAAAGTATGGGAGTACTTTAAATTTAGTCCGAAACGCCTTTTGGAATTGGCATACCAGACCAGCACAACAGCAACGTTGGAGCATCTAAAGAGGAGGCACCCCCTTGTTTCTTGTGGAACAAAATAATAATTGCAAAATATAATCAGCAAAATAATTGCAAAAATCACATGATCAAATTATGGTATGCTTCAGCTCCTACAATTGATGTTTTCTGGTCATAACTGCATTACAGTGTTTTCTATTGCACTGCATTTTTTTTTAAATCTTGTAAATTTTGTAATTTTGTACAGGAGAGATTTTTGTTGGACTGCAAAAGTAAACAGGCTGGCCTTTTTATTTTGTATAATTTTATAATATATTTTTATTTTGATGTGCAAAACTGTTGTTTAATAAACTATATTATTAATTATTTTTTATATTTATTTGATACATTATGTTTTTTATTAAAACGGAAAAAGAATCTTTAGAATAATCATCTAATTATTCATTAGATTAGTCAACTAATCGATAAAATAATCACCCGATTAATCGTTTTAAAAATAATCGTTTATCCCTATGGTCAGCATCAAAGTAACAAAATGACAATTCCCCAAAAATCAAATGTATTAATAAGCAATGGCATACATAGATTGCTCAACTGATGATCATGAAATAACTGAATGAATTATTAAACTTAACAAACATGTTATTACATGTAATCACTCTTATTTTCATAATAAAAGGTTAACTTTTTCTGGCATAATAGCATCAATATTTCATATATTACTTCTTGCAACCATTTTTCCCCATGGAGACCAGATATAACTTCTTTAACTCTATTTCACACAAAATAATTGAAATGTTGTATTTGGGAGGATGTTAGAATCAGAGAAAGCATATACAACATTACTTCCCTTGTTTCTTTTTTTTTTTTTCAACCTTTCACAAACTGCACAGCTTCTGTCTGATTAACCACAAGAACGACGCTGCACACGAGAAAACAGCACAGTGCTGCTCGTTGCGCTTTCACATTGACTGCACTGAATGGAGGGACAAATCTATACTGTAGAGGGGAATACTTGGCTTTTATAAAGTGTTAGAATCTAATGCCAGTTAAGTTGTCTGAATACTAGCTGTAAATAAACCTTTATAGTTAGTAAAGGTCAACCAAGATGTGATGTTTACTACTCTGAGTGACAAGGATAGCAAGGGCCCAGATGGTTAGGATATATTTGTACTTTTAAGATAACATTAAGCGAAGCAAAACATAGAAATTGATTTAAACCCATAAAAAGTATAATTATAATTAAATTAGTATAATTTAAGTTCTCAAATGACTGAAATTACTCCCAAATTATAGTTACCATTATTATTACATAAATTATCTTATTTCACCACATCATATTTATTATTGAATTAGGTGCCCACTGGAACTGAGGGCAGCACAGCGACCTGGTGGTTAGCAGCATTGCCTCACAAGGCAAGGTTTGTGGATTTTGCAGAGTTTGGATGTTCTCCATGTGCTTGCGTGGGTTCTCTCCAGGTACGCTCGCTTACTTCCACAGTCCAAAAAAATGCATGTCAGGTAAACTGGTGTGTTAGTCTATGGACAGGTCGCCGGGTCCTGTAATGGACTGACGTTTCAAGATAACTCTGAACCTCCCAAAAATCCAGTAATTTGCTAGAAAATGTTAAAGCAACATTCATGCAACTCCTCACCTATAAGCTGAACTCCAGGACTCTGTCCCCCCCTCCCCTGCTGTCGACGATTGCCCCATACTGGCACAACAATCAGAGGATTCCATTTTTATTATATTGCCATCTTTCGTCCTTCGTCAAACTCTTCTACACAACTTACTCTCCCGTTGACTCGTTTTCAGGGCTCTGAAAACGTTGTCATGTTCCTTGCTCTGATTGGTCGCAGCGCTGACCAGCTTCCTGCGAAGGCAGTTTGATTGGTGCTGCCCCTTGATCCAGGAGGCACTATGGACCCTTTTCTGATCCATCAGGGTAGTTAGTTTCCTCAAGTGACTCAGAATTTTGCTTTAAATGACGAAGCTTTGAGAATAACCGTTTTTCATTAAATCAGATAGGCTTACACATCAAATCATGTATCCCTCACTTAACCAAAACTGTGAGACCATAACTGTGATATGAACCAAACCAAGAAGGTGCCAATGAATGATGCCACTGAACCACATCTGACAGTGACCGTCAACCCCGTCACAGGAGGAGCTGCTCAACCAGCCACAAATCTCACGTATGTTGCTGAGTACTCAGTCAACTGCACCTTAAGGTTTTAGCTTGAAACCTTTGTGAGAAGAAACAAATCAAAACAACCACAGTGAAATCTCCAAGACTTATTTATTTATTATTGTTACTTTTTATTAGGTTGGTGTTGTGACTATCCTCTCAACTCTGAGCAAATCAAACTCCTCCTGATCATGAGCTGTTTAAGATTCTTTATATCTGGTATTAAACTTATTTCTGAGTGATCCAATCATTAGTGGGCAGTGTTAAGTGCAGGTGTAAACACACCCAGGACACATTATCTAATTTTACACAGGAAGGTTGGAAGTGAATCAATTTTTGATTTTTTTTTCCTCCAATGTGTTAAAGAGTGGACATGACCAGTGGATGTGTTCACCCTAAAAAGGTGCAGGGATTCTGATATTTTCAGAGTGATTTCAGGCCTGAGGAGGCTCATGCGCAAGCTGGAAATAGGTCCATATATTAAAACTCTTCCTTGATTTTTCCACATCTGTAGCCAAGCTCATCCACCCTGCAAGGCTGTTCCCAAAGAGTTAACCAGTGTAAATACAGATATCAGATACAGGACTAGTTTAAAGATGATGTAAGCAACTCATTAAAAAGTGTATACATACTGTAATCAGATCTAGGTTATAAATCAGAATTGGCCATGAAGACCTTCAGTGAAGACCTTCAATGCAGTCACTGAACCACAATCACCCAGACCAAATTCAAAGGTGGTCTGCGCCAGGCATGCCTACATTTTTTCAGTTGTAAAAATGCTATGCATCCTCAGGCACACTGAAGTCTTGCCTGTCTGCATTTTCTGTTCGTTTTAAGCAGAAGGACATACCCATTCGTGTAAGAAATGTGTCAGATTCAAGTATGAAACACGTTGGAGCCATAACAACTGACACGCACAACACACAACTCAAGAAAGAAGTGGTCTTGATCTGAAATATCTGATGAACACTGATTCGTTCCTGCTGATGAGTTAGCTAAATAAGACCAAAAGCCTAGAATCACTTCAATTTATCGTTGCATGAACTATCATAATCTGATGAACATGTCGCAGCGCTGTATGATTAAGACATCCCATCTCATTTATTGTTTTTCCAATATACCCAAAGTTATTGCACAATAAAATATTATTCTCCAACCATACCTTGGCTTCATTTTCCGTATTTAGTATTTATATATTGGCTAGAATGATGACAATAAAGTAAATTAAATAATACATAAATAAGCAATAAAAATAATCATCAATCCATACAAGCTCAACTTAAAAGAGCACACCAGTATTATCAGTATTGTTGGTTTTTTTTTGTTAACTGATATATTCCACGATACAGCATCACCTTTCTGCATTTTTGTTTTTTGTATCTAAGCTAGACAACCCTGACCAATAATCAGTGACAATATTCTCGTGTGGAGGGCTCGCTGTCAGTTCACAAGTTCTAGTGATCCTCAAAAGAAGGTGGACATGACTGCAACATCCACATCAACTTCTGACAAGAACCTTCGTTCCATTTTCTGTTCACCTCCATTCATTAACAAGAAAAGACATTCTAAAATACCTATAACCAATGTTGACAGAAAGAGAAACAAAATGTCAAGAGCAGTAACAAATATCCAGTTATTTTTGCACATAAACACAGTAATCAGAGATTTATCAGTTTCCCTCGACAAGGTTGTTCATAGTTCATCCAACTAGCATGTGGTGATTATGAGCTTATCAATACTGAAGTAAATACAAGCTGCTTCTTTGTATAACACTCCCGTTTTACTAAGTTGTTAATAAATACTGACCATCTCTGACAGAACCACCAGAACACCCACGCACCCACAGATTCATCTGTGAGGTTCAGCTTCACAATGTTCTTGTATCTTTACTGGGGATCAACAACAGCAGCTAATACTACTGTGCCTGCTAATTCAGAGCAGCCTTTAGTTGAATTTGATTATAAAGATCTTCAGAAAACCATTGCCATGTAAAGCAGTAAAACAGCAAAGTTTAGTAGCAAGTTGGAAATGCAAATGACAAATTAGCCCTAATAGTTAACTGGCAAAGGACAGCTGTGGCATCAGTAGCCTTGTTAAGCAAATATTTAAAAGGTTAAAAGGGTTTTAGAGTGTGTGTTTGTGGTTATTTATAACAAGATAAAGATGTTCAGAATGAGCCAAGCTTTGTTTAAACAAACAAAAGCTTGTTCATTACATTTGTTTTCAGCCATTGTTTAATAGTTAAGAAAGCAAGAATGATGAAAAGCTAACAGATTTTTTAGAGATTTCCTTCTGTAAAAAAAGATTATGTGATAGAAGAATGTGGCATTTTTATTGCATGAACAATACTGCATTTACCAGTAAGAAAAACAGCTTTTAAAAAGTAAACATATCTACTGAAAAAAAACTGTGTCTGATTTTACTGAAGTATTACTACAGTATTGGATTACTTGTTGTTACAAAAATGTGTTGTATACTTTACATGACATGTATTACCAGCCTTGCACACTTTCAAGCACACACTTATCTTGAAACCTACTGTAACCTCAACAGCTCAGGGTGGCGTGTAGATTAACAGCTGCATAACCTGCAGAGGCATTAGGGAGTAGATGTACTTGAGGCCATGCATACCAACTGGCAGAAGAATGCAGGGCTCTGTAGGCCACATGCAGCATGAACACTCCTGCACACAAACACCAGTGGCTCACCACGCATGTATCACACTGGGGTCTCCATGGCAGCCACTGCAGTCAGCCAATCATTAGCCTGGTGTTGCCTCTAACTGCAGTCTCAGAGGAAGTTTTGTTTTCTTCTCCTACTTTCAAAACTTAAAACACAACATTTGCATGTTTCAATCATAAACAAAAAGGTACTTGAAGTCTTTTATAGAGATTTGAAATGAATGCGACTGTTAGCTGCATTTTTCCTCAATAATCGAGGATTCATCAGGGATGTGGTCGAGGGGCATGAATCAGTTAACTGACAGGAAAACCGCCACTCTTAGGGGCTCCCAGATCTTGCAGCTGCTCACGTCTTTTGATTTGATCTGAAAAAAAAATGAGTCTGTACTTCCTACCAGTGTATTCCCCCGAGTGAAAACTCTTGCTGCAGGTCATAATCTGAAGGGAAAAAATTATTTTGCTTTTTTTGACTCATTTCTTTATAAGATGCAGTAACTCAAGGCCAAAAAGGGGAAAAGTAAAAAGTCATTCTGCTCAGCCCTCTCTCGGGGGAGATGGAAGCAAAACATTCATCAGAAGCAGAGTCTTTCAATAGTAAATGGAGAGCACAGCTGAGTTAAGATGACTATCCCCTTCAGTAGCCTCTTCCTCCTTCAGTAGAAAAAAAAACAACAACATAAAACCTTCTGGGCATGGCTATGTTCCTAATACAAACAATTCGGAAGTCCACACCTTTCTTGATTCCTGGAACTGCACAAACTTAAAGAAGCACAAAACCAAAGCCAAAACTAATTAGCAAATGCCCAAGAAATCAAAACCATCATGTTGCATGGGTCTTCTCAAACCCAGTCACAGTTTCAGCAGTTGATGAATATGGCTGCTGACGTCAGCAGACTGCAGGAAGACATTGCATCATAGGACTTTCTGAGAGGCGACAGTGTCTACACACTGTGTGTCATTTCAACCTGAGACTGTATGGTGGGAAATCCTGGTTTGATGAAAATGTTGCATTAAATAAGCACAATTCATCAGGTCAAGTTACATGCGTCAGTGTAGAATGGGACAAATAGAACAGGCAGAAAGGAAGAAGAATAAACAGAGAACATGCTTCTTTTCTTTTTTTTCCACGTTATATTCTACACCAAAAGACTGACATGGCATTCACTATCGATCAAGATCCCTCAATGGCACCAGGGAGCTGATTACATGAGCTGCAGCACGATAAACACCTCCACTGATTTACACCACAATCAGCCTCTCTGACCCATAAATTCTGGACTTCTGACACAGACGTAAACCCACAAATAAGTCCAATCACACCCACCACATCTCTTCCATCTTGGAGCCATCATTCACGTTTCCATGCCCCACCATGGTGACATATTACCAAGGCAACAGAACATAGTCTGGTCATTTGGAAAACTAAAATGTATGGATGGAAATGGATAAATTAGAATGGTTTATATAAAATGTACATGTATCAGTGAGTCAAGCATAACATTGTGATCATTGACTGGTTATGGACATTCACATTAATGTTAATTTAATACTTGCCACGTACCATAAAATTGTTGGTGAGCTACCACACCCTCAACATGGCGACATCATTCCCCTACAGCAGCCATCTCCTGCAGCAGGTTAGTAGTTTGTACCTCTTTTTCAAAGAACACAACAAAGCGTCCGAGCTGTTCATTTGTTCTCCAACCTACCCATTTAACAATCAGATTGAACCTCAGGACATCTGTGGAAAGCAATCGTAATCGAAAGAGGCGCCACTCCACAACCCACAGGGCCCAAAGGCTCTACTGCCAACACCTTTTCTCTGTCCAATGACAGGCTGGTGGTCATAATGTTACACTTGATCTTCTAATGTGCCTGGTATTATTTTTTCCCTCTCGGCATAGTTATTTCCAGCTCCTGTCCTCTGCAATTAAAAAGATACATTTCACTTTTTTAAGTGCAAGTGGCATGTGTGTTAATTTGCACAATAACGGAAAGGTCAGATCCAACAAGACCAAAGACATTTGGAGACACATTAACAGCAGGTGTAAACACATGCACTATGCACTGGGGACTGAATTTCTCAGGACACATTAAATACAAGCTCTGAAGGGGGCCTTAGTTATCTAGCAGCTATTGTATCCAAAATTAATTGTAGTGAGGAACAACATTCAGGCTTCGGCCCCATAAGAAATTATACCCTGTGCTATTTTTTCAAAAGCATTTAAATGGGTAGAGGGAGAGCAATGCCCAGAACTGTCATTTAGGTAGGAGCACCTGGTGATAAAATGGGGGAGGGGGAAAAAAAAAATCTGGATAAAAATATATATTAAAAAAAAAAAAAAAAAAGCATTTAAATGACAGATTAAAAATAGAACAGGTGCGAAAGAGCAAGGGTTAGGAGTGTTAGGGTGTTAAAGGTGCTAGGAAAGCAGGTGATGAATAATGACAAGTCTTTGGGAGATTACTAAAGGTGGAGAGGGAAGCCCCCGGCTCTGACAGCATTCAATGTGAACCACAAATGAGAATAGTCTAGAGACCGAGGCTGCCTTGTGTGAAAGCATAGTTGTGCCAGAAAAATGCATTTGAAAGAGACACAGTGGTCAACAATAACAAGAGCCCACATGGTTTGAGCATTGATGACTTGAATTGGAGTCAGACAGCCATGGGCATTACATGAGTTCAGTGATTAATGGATTGACGTGTTCTGCTAGGCTGAATAAACACTAGTCACGCCGCTCTGCAAAAAGAGCTTAACTATAGTTGAAGCGGGAGGTAACTGTTGGGTTGTTCTGAAGTGTAATGCAACATGACAGGCACTGAATATGGTCTGAGGTCATCCATTATAACACCATGGTTTCTTGTAACTTTTGTCGGGTATATAATTGAGGAAGCAAATGTAATGCTCTGGATGACTGTCTGGCCTTGAGACATGAAGTCGAAGGTGGTGTTTGTTTATCCAAACCATAGCTGAATAGGTTATTTTTTTTCCATCCTTATAAAATAATGATAAATAACTGCAGTTTTAATGACACACCTATTACAGTATCCCTGACACTGAAGTCACTCTCTAAACTAATTCATTTTCAGCTTGGAAGCTCAGAAGTTTAGTTTGTTGCCATGGAAATTAAGTGGTCAAGAAGCAAGAAGCAGTGCAGCAAAGGTGTTTGTTTGACATTGTTCCAGTTTGTTGAAATGCAAGTTTGAAAACCTATGTTATGCTTTCATGTTCTTTTTATAAAGAAAATACTATCCTGTGGCAACTCTTCCAAACAAGCCACACTTGTTCAGACTTTTTCAAACTATGCTGTCATAAATGTTAACATACTGTACCAACTGAGACCTGTAGAGTCCGAGACATGGGTCTTAGATTTTGCTAACTTCATCTTGAGAGGTCCCTGATCTGCCCTTATGGTGACTTGGCCTGACTAGGGGATGAGTCCTGTGTAATATGTCAACTAGGGGTGGGTTAAAAATATCGATATTTTATCGTGTACATGTGTAGGAACGATTATCGATCATATCGATTTAAAAAAAATATTATTCTTTTTTTTTTCCCCATTTTATCACCCAGTGCTCCTACCTAAGTCAGTCCTGGGCATTGCTCCCTCTACCAACCCCGGGAGGGCCTGCACCGAGCTCAAGTCTCCTCCTTACTTGAGGAGTGAACAGGCCGCTTCTTTTCACCAGACAGGGTGGGGCTTCTCTGGCCGGACGTAGCGCGTGGAAGGATCACGTTATTCCGTTATTGTAACTAGAATATCGATATCGAATCGTATCGAAAATCGTATCATCTTGGGACCTAGTGTATCGGAATCGTATCGGGAGGTTAGTGATGACACCCAGCTCTAATGTCAACTAGGGCTGTTCGATTAATCGATTTTAAATCGTAATCGCGATTATGTAATTAGAACGATGTTAAAATGTGAAAATCTTAAAATCGATTTTTCACTTTTTTTTTTTTTTTTTTTTTTTTTACCTTGTCTGCACACATATTAATGATTGATACCATATTAATGATTGATGGAAATACCTCTCAATACCTGCGAAAAGTGCCCCATCGGAGAGGCTCTTTAGTGTAGGAGGGGGCGTTGTAACATGCCACCGGGCATCCCTCAAGCCAGATGCCGTAGACTGGCTTGTGTTCCTTGCAAAAAACTTGCAAATGTGAATAGCAAATGTAATGACTGACATTACACACCTCTACCTCCTTCATGGGTTGCATTATTATTTAGCATGCAAAGACCCAGTTTAGTTTAATTAGAAAATGTCTTGTTTTATTTAATTGGAAATATAACTTACTGTATGTTTGCAAGTGCTGATTTGCTGATTTTTTGTTTCAGAGATAAAACTTTATATTTTATTATATTTTTTAAAACTTTTTTTCAACTTATTTTACAGAGTTTTGCACTTTATTCATTCATTTTTTGTTTAATAAGAGCAAAGTTTGCACTTAAAGCCCAATGGGGCAAATGTTCAATAAAAAAACAGTATATTTGAAATCATTTCTTTGCCTTTTGTCAATTCACAAAATAATCGTAATCGTAATCGAAAATCGGATTTTGAGAGAAAAAAAATCGAGATTTTTTTTTGGGCAAAATCGAACAGCCCTAATGTCAACTGCTTTTAATGAATGAAAGCATTATGTACTGTAGATTGTTTGGAAAAGGCCTTATAACTGTTTCCAGAATGAAATCCAGCAATAAGACCGTTTTCAAGATACCTTTCCCTCCTTGGTATTGTGTACATCTAAATCCTCTAAAGCAATAAACTACGAAAACTTCTGGTTTTATAAAAGCTGCCCACACTTGGTGATGTGCCAATGTACCAATGTGATTTGCAGAACATACTGCTTTAGCATTTTGGTTTTGTGACCTTAAACACATGATGATAAGTGATGCTTTGTGTGTTGCTACTAATCTGATATTGCATTTTTCTCAATTTAAGGCCTGGCAGGTGTCATGATAGATGACCTTAGAATTAAAAAAGGGCTCTACTTTATTTTTGATGTCCGCTCTCAAAATTTTATCTTATGTTATTATTTACTTAGCTTAGCGTAAAAGTCACTCAGATAAAAAAAAAAAAAAAAAAAAAAAAGAAGCTTGCTTTACATACTCTTTTAGTTTCAGGATGAATATTTCACAGTAAAAAAAAATCCCCTAACCTTCTTTTATGCGTGCTACACTGAAAATACAGAAAAGCTACACAAAAAGGATTAGCTAGTACTTTACAGTTTGAGCTCTACACCTCGGCCATAAGTGGGATGAGCCAGTTTCTCCCTTTTTCTCTTTTCAATCTGAGTTTTTCTGGAGTGTAAAACCTTTCCTTTGGATTAACTCAACACACTACCTTGAGGGCTCATCTTGTATACAAGACGGTTTATGATTCAAGTCCAGAGAGAGAGCAAACAGTCTGAACTTCCATTTACTCCAGAAAGAGCTCGTCTGAAAACTATGACAGGCACATAGCTCCCTTGCTGCTGCTTTTGTTATTCAAGACGGGCCTGGACAAGTCGGGCTCATCTGAGAGGAGAAACCGTCAACCCAGAAGTGGGAATGTGTGTCATATTTAAGAAACACTCTGAAGCGGTGGTAACAAAAGCACGTGCGTTCTCCAGGTTCTCCAGATGATGTTTCTTTCTTCCCCTATGGGTAAGAAAGGTAATTTTTGGGTAGTATTTTTAGGTTTCTTTTATTTCCTTGGGGAGGTGCTTTTTATAAGCCCGTAAAGGGTTTTTTAACCTCTCCCGCACATATTATTTTTATCTGTTAGTTGTTGTTTTTGTTTTTCTCTTTTATGGTGCAAATAAAAAAAGTAAAGTAAATAGGTTGGTTTTTTTTTTTTTGCCATTTAAAAAAAAAGCTGCTTGTCATGCTAATAATATACATTAGCAGGAAAAATGAATCCATTAAAAATATAACGTAGTGTGTGATGCGAAGTCTGTCTGGTGACAGACTTGATTTAAAATTGATTTATTACATCACTACAGACAAAAAAATAAAAGAAATTCACGTTTTGGATGGAAAATAAGCAAGTGGAAACAGTAACGCTATTTTTGTCTTTTCAGTCATGTAACTCACAGTAGCACCGGATTTTAACATTTTCCTATTTTGCCAAGTGGGATTATTAACATTATGGCTTCATTGATCTATTACATTCAACGGCTGTCCGTCATTCTGTTAAAGGTCACTTTTGTGTTAGTTCTCAAGAGTTTGACTCCACAATAGTGATGTAGAAAACCACAATATGACCATGGCATTTACCATTTACGTGTGACTGGATGGTACACCAAATGGTGAAGCATGTAAAGCAACAAGCCGTTTTGTCAGACCTAAGAGTGCTATATTTCCATGTTTGACATTATAACAGTCCATGAGAGGAGGAGAAAAAAAACCTTTTACAAGTTTATACCTGTTAAACAGGTAATGAGCTATATTAAAAGGCACAGAAAAAAAAAGAAAAAAGTCGTAATAGTCACACTTCCCCTGCAATTCACTATCAGGAAGGAAGCAGGTTAAAGTCAAAAAGGCAGAAACGGTAATAAATATTAATGCTAAGCTTGTCAATGCACTGAAAAATATTCTTGAAGGAATATTCCAGAGTTAAATCAGCCCTTGGTTTATTACTTGATGGTAATGAGGGAAACCTTTTGTAAAAAGAGCAAAACATGAATTGTAGCAGTAAAAATCCATGAACAGGAAAACGTGTTTAAATGTTCGACCAAAACATTCCACCCAAAGAAACAGGAATATCTGGAAACGACCCACGTAGGCACAGAGAGAACATACAAACTCCACATGGAAAGCCCCCAGCTGGGGTTTGAGCCAGAAGTGTCTAACTACCGATCCAACATGTGAAACCCAGACGCTGCTAAAGTTAATCATTGAGGTGGTAGTTTAATTTATATTCATCAGCAGGAAAAACAAACAGTGTCAACATCAGCATACCCAAGAGTTTGGGGGACTTTTCAAATTCTACAATGTTTCAAAGAAGATGAAGCAACCAGATATGATTTGTTTACTATGCAGTTATCCAGCCTCACATGATCTGCCTGCACCAAGTTTAAAGAAGATGACCATGAAAGTCCAGCTGCCCATTCAATACAGCATTTTGCACCACTTTACCAAACTCCCAGCATTTCTGAACAGAAATAAATGCATAAATAATCCTGCACCTGCTTCATTTCAATATCTCCATGTGTGCAATTATCACTTAAAGCAGTACATTTGCAACGCACACAAATGGGTCAACATACAGTAAAGATCTATATGTCCGTTTTACAAAGAAGCAAAAGGATACGCCTGAGCTTTCCAAGAAATGTTTGTATCTTAATCAGTTGTTATACCCTTTTTAATAATAGAAGCTGCTTAATAATAACTGCACTCCTGAGCACATCAAATTCTGAAATCACCACTCATTTGTACTGCCTTAATCTTTGTAAATGACTGATTGATTTTGAAACTGAGTAGATTCTGATTCAACCCTAACATAACCCAGGTTACAAGGACACAGCCTGTAAAATAGGCTAGAAAGGATCAATGGTATCCAGCCAATCAGAACGCATGTTCACAGCAGCAACGGTACATTGTGCTGAATTTGTACATGCAGAGAAATGCTACAGTGACAGAACCTACAGTTGAACACTTGGATGTCTGGATGAAGTCCTGCTTGCAGCAATTACCAAGCCACAGAGAGGAATGCTTGAATTGGTCAGGTTTTTTTTTCTTTCTTTGCATTCGATAATTTGAAGTTGATGGTGAGCCTACCAAGGAATAGTTGTTAAGATCACTGGATTGCCTGGAAGGAGCAACCACAGTCAACTGCCACACCTACCGTCTAAGGTTACCAGTAGGATAAACACTGCATATAGCTCAAGAATCGGATTACAATCCCAGTGCTGTGCAACAGAGGGATTGGTTGTTTAGTTATTAAATTGTTATTAATAATTGTCCGATGACAGTTATCAATAAGTTAAAAAAATCATCAAAATTAATTAATCAAAACTAAAAAAATAAATAAATAAAAACTAAACAGTTAAAGGAGACCTATTATGGCATTTAATGTATATTTTAAACAGGCCTTGAATGTCTTAAAAACAATCTAAAGCTTGTTTTTTCTACATAAATAATAAATCCAGCCTGTGGGCCCTGTCACTAGTTTTACCGCTTCTAACCCCTTTTTCTGTGCTCCATTCTAAGGGAAGGGGGGGGTATGATAATGAGGCTCTGTGCTGATTGGCTCCCTGAATGACGTGTAGCAGGGGAGGAGCATAAACCTCGCTCTGCCAGAGCAGCCCGAGCCTGTAAATAAATACAACACTGAATTTTCAAAAATGGAAACTTTATTGTTAAAAAAAAATAAAATATGAGTTGTAGGCTATATAAATAACATTTATGCACTATTTCAGCCGGATCTGCCCGGCGGATGCTGAACGCCGGGCGCCCGGCATGGCTCCGGGGCGCATCGCCCGTTACCGGTGATCAAACCGACAGATTTCGATGAAAATCTCGGAGGGTGAAGCTGGTCCAGCCTGGGACGTACCCCAGAAATCCCTGCTCTTAAAGCGGCTGGGAACCTGGACAATTTAGTCGGACGGACCGCGCTTTGGGACCAGGAAATAGACTCGAGCAGCGCGCATCACCGCGGCTTTAACCGGGGAATCTGAGCGGTTCCGACCGGCCGGGACCGCAGGAACCGGCCTGGACTGGTAGCAGGGACTCCCGGGGACCGACCAGCGGAATTTCAGCCGGATCTGCCCGGCGGATGCTGCGCGACGGGCGCCGCAACCCCACGGCGGGCGCACAGATCGGCTCCGGAGCGCATCCGCGGCGCATCGCCCGTTACCGGTGATCAAACCGACAGATGTGTCTGAAAATCTCGGAGGGTGAAGCTGGTCCGACCTGGGACAGACCCCCAAGGACCCAGCTCCCAAACCACCCAGGAACCTGGATGATTTAACCCGGATCCGCGGCGCCACGGCGCCACGTCCGACTGGCTGAAGGAAGCACCGCTCCAACCTGCGGAGAGAGCTGGTTGTGGGCGTGGTTTCAGCAGCGGAGGCTGAACCTATGGAAATGAGCGCCTATGGTGACGTCACCATAGGCGCAGATTCAGAATGGCTCAAAAAAAGGTCACGTGACACTGGAAGACTCAGTCAGGGGGGGGAGCAGACCCTGCAGAATTCCATGGTATTTTGTCTCCCCTGTGCTGGCAGGGTGAGGGGAGACCACTTTATATATGTTAAAACAAGAAAAAACTTGTTTTTCATAATAGGTCCCCTTTAATAACTGTTATTCTATGCGTGCCAGCCTGTCACCAGGGGTGGCGCTAGAGATTAACAGAAGGAAGGACTCAGGGCTTAAGAACCCGCAAATGTTACAAACGTGTAAAATAACCACAAACAACTTCTCTCATTCGAATCAATCACTTTTTTTTACTCCGGTATTAAAGAAGGTGAAATGTGTAAACTTGGAATAAAGTTCTGATATCTGAACTAGACATTCGCAAACTAACTAGACATGAAACAATGTCAGTTTAAATACATGTGTGTTTGTGCGAATGTGTGTTTGTGACAAGATGGCCGTTCATACACGTGTGAATGGTAAAAATGGCGGATAAAATAACGTGGTGTTCAAGTCTGACTTGATTAAAAATGTTGGACGAAGCCACGTGGTGAGTGAGTCTCACGTGATTCAAATGGCAGACAAGATATCACCACACCCAGAAAGGAAATCGGAGGCCTGAAGTGCCAAGATAAGAGTGGACGTGTGTGTGGGTTAGCAAGAGGGGATGAGAGAAAGAGGAGAGGAAAATAAAACCCAGAAACACTAGAATAACTCCTCGCCACCAGAAAACTAAGCTGTTCTAATGTTTCCCACAGAGACGCACCAATGTGAAGCCATTTTCAAATCTGGTCACTCAACCTGGAAATGAGGAAAAAAGTTGTTTTCTGTTGCGGAAGAAAGCGTCAACGAGACCCAACAACTTGGATACAACACCAGATAGCTAAAAAATGAACAAGCACATTTCAGCAGCTAGAGCAAATAAGCACAGTTGTGGCGGGATCAGCGGTCTGGCTCACAGCGTGTGAGACAATGTTAAATGTGTTAACCAAGTTTCTCTGCCTAGACACAGAAACAGCCCGTTACGTGGAGGAAGTGATGGTTTTGTCTTTGACCGACGAACGTCCCTCTCGGATTGGTGAACAGCGAGACAGTTACACTCCATCAGTGGTCCTGCCAAGGAGTGGCTCGCTCTCTCTCTTTTTCTCTCCCCGTCTCCGTTAGGACAAGTGGATGTAGCGTCAGTACCACAGCTGGGCTTTCTTTCTTCTCCCGATCGGCTTGAGAGCATTCACATCATCACTGTTGTCTTGTCTGGGGCTCAGAACGTTTGCGGGTCACTCCCTTGGAGGAATGTGGCCAGACAGACTGTAGGTGCTGTTTCCTGGTAACCAGACACTTCTTCAGACACGGTGATGGAGGAGGCAGGCTTTTAGCTGGTAGCTTGTCACGCTAAAGTAGTAGATGTGGCCTTCACAGCTCAAAGGCTCAGGAGAGATAAGGTCCGTATTAGAGTCGTGGAGGAAGAGTGTGTGAGAGGGAGGAACAGCCCTTTATAGCCGGGCCCGGACCCCTGCGCATCAGCAAGGACCCCTGCTGGGTTTTGGGGTCCATGTCCAGTGAGAGGCCAATTCTTTATCACCTAGGTGTCATAAATGGAGCAATACCTGCTGGGGTTTTGGGTAATTTAGAGGGTTTCTTTGTCTTAAATGCTTGTGGTCAAGCATTTCTGTTATTCCTTTCTTTGTTTTAACACATGGATGTGGCGCAACACCAGTAACTCAACTGCTGGTAGAAATCTCATCCCCTTGACTTGGACAATGAATAACTCTGAACGAGACAGTGACCCACCCATTCCCATCAAACACAGTCCACCCTACCAGTGGAAGAACTGGGAGTTAACCTACACTGGTTAAAGTGGAGGACTGAGTAGTAACTCATTTACAGATGTTCGGGTACCAATTTCTTCTTTCCGATACCTGGGCTTTGGGTATTGGCCTATACTGAATAATCTTCTGATACCAGTGATATTCTTACAGTTTTTATTTTTCCTAAAAATAACAATATAAACATTTAGATTAGAGTTATATATCTATGCCCATCCTTAGAAACTGTACCATGGCTACAGATGTTCAATGTCACAGTGAAATCCAACATTTTCAATGACCAACAGAGACTGCTCATCTAGGACAATGAATTCCACTGTTTTTTCCATTTCCCAACATTGTTCTGGTTTAAGTTAGAAAACCACATCTTTGCATGAAGACCATGTCACACAATGTTACTGACTCCCCATCTGGCAACTCAAAACAGGAATTTCCAAGGCCGTATTGACTAACTCCATGTGCTGGCTTTTAGAGTAACAAAGAGGAATTGGGATTCTGTTTATAAAAATCACACAGTATGAGATGCTGCACAGATATAAACACTCACCAATACAGATACTCGTATCTGTGGCAGTATCTGCAAGTGGCAGTATCAGAACAACAGCTTTAACCACACTGTGTGGTCACAGTGACACTATTCACATTCAAAAACTATTTAAATATCTCAGAAGGGAAATTAATTGTTGTAGCAAGTTTCAGGACTTAAGTCTCTTAAAAGATTAATTGTAGAGGTTTATCGCTGTGGGAAGGAAGGATATCCTGTGGCCGCCTGTGTTGCAGCATATTATTGCTGAAACTGTGAAATTATGATCACTGAAAGGTTTTAGTGACTCCGTCACACTGATTTCATCAATAGGGTAGTGTTTTAATTATGTACCTTATTTTGGATGTGAATGTTGAGAAGTGGGTGACTGAATTTATCGGGTAAGGGTGCATCCTATCTGGTCATTCTGCTAAGAGGAAATGATTAACAGGGAAAGAAACAGGTACTTTTCTAGGTTTGTTTAATATTGTTTTTAGTTTTTTTTCTAATCAAGGCTTTGCAGTTTATTTCTTCCCCATATTTTTTTTTATTATTTTTTCCTTCAAAAAAAGTGCCAGGTCATCAATCTATATTGCAATTAACCTCCCTGCCTCTGTTGAGTCGAGCCTAAATCTTCTGATCTTGATTCAGCTATTATCATGGTCATGATAACTAATTGCTGGGTATTACTAACTATTTCTGGTATTTCTTGGGTCTATGTGATGTGTTTTACACAACATTCAGCAGTGTTCAATGTTGTACCTAATAATAGTGCGTGAACCAAAAAGTAAAAAACATTTAGAGAGTACAATAATGTATTGATTTAAAGGGGAGTTTTTTGTTGTTTTTTTTAAATTAAACTACGCCTCGTTTTGGCTAAAGTTTAACCCGGTTTGGTGTCATGCGATTGGGTTCAGAGAACGACCCATAACACTCGTGTGTACAGACGTGTGTAGACGTGTTAAAGAGGTAAAGCCACAGATTTGTTTTCTTTATTGTTGTAATCTGTGCTTTAAATAAATCTGACATTGTTTATTATAAAACAGACTGATTTATTGCTTGTGTAGTTGAAAAATACATGAGAACAGGACCTTGAAAAAATAATCGCATATTAAATCGCAATCGCAATATTGAGGACAAAAATCACAATTAGATTATTTTCAAAAATCGTTCAGCCCTACACATCACACTGGATGGCTCATCCGGGCGGCTGTACAGACACTGCAGAATTTGGTTGCTTTCCCCCTTCTCTGAGTTGGCAGACTGAGGGGAGACCACTTTGTATATGTTAAAGCAAGAAAAAATGTGTTTTCCCTTTAACTGCAGGATTTCTGCAATAGTGCGAAAAGAAGATCAAAAGATGAATCAATGCACAACGTGACTGTTCATCACTGTGACCGCATGGTGTTCAAAGTTGCGATGCTGGCTGCCATGGGTAATCATGCCCTTGCAACCTTTCAACTAGATAAGCACCAGTATCCTCAGTCACAATGCCAATAAATTCAGTTGTTGCCACAGAATGGACAGCAGTGTGTTTCTGGGAGAGTGTATGGACTATTATCTAGAGTCTAGAGAATGCAGTGCTACCATGCAAATATTTGGCTTGTTTCAACATATCTGGACAAGCAAAGGCTTGACCCACTGCTAACAATAAAAGATTAGCTACTGCAACATCATAACAAGGGAGGGAAATTATTTTTTATTCATGATTCAACAAAACGTCTAGCAGGTGCAATCAGCTTTTCTGTAGAAAAAGAAAGGGCACCCTTGTCCTCAGAGGCTTGTTTAGTAAATCTTCAACATTTGCGCAATCTTTGGGGCTTTTCTTGCATGTACACCCTCTTTCAAATGCTATCACCACAAGATTTGAATATGATTCAAAACTGTCTCATACGTGTGTAAGATTTGTGCTATTTCTCCTAAATTAGACAAGGCAGTGTCTTGGATAGGCAAAAATAAAAAAATAAATGTTAATCTAATGTTTTTTGGAAAACCCTTTACCAGAAATACATGTATCAACAACGTTATTCACAAATCTTAAGGCTTCTTACAATTTTCCTTTAAAGTCTTATGAACACACACTGTGCTGTTATTAATGTGAGTGATATTTTTTTCCAATTTAAATTAAGGAAGACACTATAGCTTGTCTATGTGATGAATGTTTTGAGTAAATTACATTTAAAAGTACACTTTTACTGATGCTTAATTATGTATCAAACCATGAATTGCTGAAGAGTATCGTGCAGCAATTTGTATAATTGAATGTTTTGGCATGATCTTCAGTTTAAAATACTTTAATTCCAATATTATATGTCCATAGTCCAGAAGTTACTGACATGGATGTTAACTTGTTAGTTGTACTAGTTCTGTTATTAGAGATGCACCGATCAGGATTTTGAGGGCCGATCACCGATCATCCACAGCAGTACTTGCCGATCCCGATATTGCCGATCACAGCGTGAAATCCATAAATTCTTCAATAGTGTTGTCTCATGAACACAACACTGACATTGTATTATTAGTTATAAAAATTAGGAGATGAGAAAGTATCATGAATTGACCACTGTTTTATTGCAGGCTGCGGCAATGTGCAATATTTCACCCTCTAGAGACTCTTAGAGATGACATTGGGCCAATCCCAATTCTCCTTCACTCGCCCTTCTTTTCTCCACTCGCACTTCTTTTCTTCCCTAACCCCTAAAAAAGAAGGGGGATATTTTAGGGCACTTGAGATCTAGGGCACTTGGCCCAGATGCCTGTCCCATTTCTCCCCCTACCCCTCGTTTTCATCCCTAACCTGAACAGGAAGCTGAGAGCCAAAAGCTGTTTTAATTTCAGCTGTAGCGCTGTTAATATGGCACTTTATTAAGTTTTAATATTTGTTCAGGTATAAAGGTAACCTTAAGATCCGCAACCGGGGCTCAGTTTATCCAAATAACGCCTGTTAAGAAATTTGACCCGATGTTTTCGGAGATGAGAAGAGCCGCCGCCCCCGGGGAGCAGCAGCAGCTCACAGCCCGAAAACAGACGTGTCCGCCGGGTCAAGCTGCTGCGTCGCCCCGGGAGAGAAACTCTCTTCCGGGACGCTGCTCTGTTGAGAATCACGCCGGCTGAAATAAATCATTTAGGAAGATGTTGGTTTAATAGATGAAATCTAACAGTTGTAGCTACGCCTGTTAAGAAATTTGCTCCGAAATTTAGAGATTTCTGTCTGCCGGCTCCGGAGTTTGGGTCCGCGTTAAATCGACGCAGAGCCTACGGCGTAGGGTACGGCGTAGGGTACGGCGTAGGGTACGGCGTACGGCGCGCGTCGCCGCGTACATCGACGAAGACCTTACGGCGTAGGTTGCGTAACCTCCGCCGTAGGCTCTGCGTTGGTGTAACGCGGAACCATAAATCCCTTTATTCTGCCGTGATGATCGGCAACTTTATCTGAAAGTGTGTAAATTACCCAGATAACAGCTGGATTACTTTGTGGTTTCTGAAGACTATTATATCAGAAACATCCAAAACAAATATGACGAGTCACAGGATTATTTCTCTCTATTTCTCTGAGATGAGTCTGCCTGTTTTGCCTTCGGTCGGCGAGTCAAATCGACGCAGAGCCTACGGCAAAAGCATTCTGGGAAATTTTCATACCCCCTCGCTCGCCAAGTCAGCATCTGAAATCCCTCGATTTGAAGGGGCTATTCTCAGCCCCTAGCCCTCGTTATGCCCCCTCCCCCTTGGTGAAAAGAGGAATTGGGACACCACTACCTTCACGGGAACGCGCAAAAGTTAGGGTTAGTGAACAAAACGAGGGCGAGGGGGAGTATTGGGACGCAGCCTTAGACTCAGCTTACAAAGAATAAGTGTAGCTTACCAGCTTAAGCTTTCCTGAGGCAATAATTATGTATACAAGACAACATGTGCAGTGCACCAACATTAGTACAGACAACAGTAGACATGTCACTCTCTTAGTTGAAATTCTTTTGTAGCATTCCTCCTAGAGGTATCTCCTTTGCACACACCTTGCAAACTGCAAATTTGTTGTGCTTTTCGGACATTGTAAAACTCCCATACCAGCGACGCCATTTTCAGTGTTGTTGTTTTGTAGAGACTGCCACGCCCCCTTAGGAGACCTCGGTCTGAGATGTGGGAATGTTGTTGTAAATGTCATCTGATCGGTCTGCTTTGAACTATTTTGAGAACTCAAAACCGATAAGGGCATTATCGGCCGATTGCAATCGGTAGCCGATCAATCGGTGCATCTCTGTCTTTTATGACTCACCTTACCATGTTTCCCACAAGGTTTTTTATATGATTCATAGATCAGGCCAAGCTAATGTCAGCTTTACAGAAAATGAAATGCTTAATTTCTCATAAAACTGCTGCACATTTCAGCACGAACAATAATAATAATAATAATAATAATAATAATAATAATAATAATGACATGGATTTATATAGCGCCCTTCAAGACACCCAGAGCGCTTTACATAGATCATTATTCATTCATACACATTCTCTCCGGTGGTGGTAAGCTACATTGTAACCACAGCTGCCCTGGGGCAGACTGACAGAAGCGTGGCTGCCATATCGCGCCAAACGGCCCCTCCGACCACCACCAACATTCATACACATTCACACGAACAAGTCTTGCGTTTGTTTGTGTAATGTGAGAATGGAGACGGTCATTCTCTGAGATGCAGAGCACAGAAGTGTGTTATAGGTAGGAACAGGAAACAGGCCTCTCTGTAAGGCCATCCTGTTACCACAGTAACTTGTGAACCATGAACTCAACTAAGATCCGGCAGCAAATCACTTACTTCACACACACACACACACACACACACACACACACACACACACACACATACATTTCATAAAGTTTCAAATAGGCACGGATAGCTTGAGAATCATTGAAGTGGACCAATTTGAATGTTCAGATCTGGAATGCGAGATTTTTATTTTTAAACAAAAAGAACATGAAGAAAGAAAAGATAATGCCTATTAGAGCAGTCTTGCAATAAAAGTGAATCACTTCAGGTTTAGACCGAGAGTGCTGTGACTCATCCGAGGTGAGTCAGGAACCATACAGAGAGCCCAGTGCACTGTACGGTGACTCCCATGATCTGATGGGTGACCTCTTCCCAGCATGCTCACAAAACACAAAAGCATCCGCATGAGCAATATTCCTCCCTGTGAACTGCTGTTACTTCCATCGAAAGAGTTCACCTCTCAGCCGACTGAGCATCAGCATCTGAAAATGCCGCTTGCACTTCCTACACTTCCATACACCCTGCATTGTTTGTATTCACAATAATAGTCTTTCCACTGATTATCCCAGCTGTCAAAGAAAAACATCAATATCCTGTGAGATAACAATGTAGAGATTTAAAAGACAAACAATAAGTGGTTTTCTTATTAACCTATGCATTTACAGGGAAATACAGCCTCCGACCAGTTTCAGCAGAAAAGAAAATGGTGTGTCAGGATTAAAAATCTCAGCAGGTGTTTCATTTATTTCTCTTGGTTTCTTCAGTTGCTTATTCAAGATTTAAGACCAGTCTCTATAAAAAGAAAAAAAAATTGCAATGATTCCTACAATGACTTTGACCTTTATTGCAGACAGCACACACCAAATACAGTCAGGTTTTGCTTATTAACTGTATATCCTTTGTTGTGATTGTAATTTTTTTTTTTTGCTTTTCATATCTGCAATAACGTTGTGATGGAGAACTTATAGGGCAACTAAAGACGTCAAGTAAATAAAAATAATTATGTTATATCAACCAGGTGATTTTAATAAGTGAATAGAATTATGTTGTCCATGTCCATCATGAAAATGTTTTAACATTTCTCCTTCGACAGCGCATAAAATTCGCAAAATATTTCCGAAATCTTAAGAAATTTCCATGCAGTAAAGCAGCACAATGTAACTTTCAGCTTTTGTTGAGTTTGGCGGCTCCTTTGGACAAAAGCAGTAGTGCTTTACCAGTAGTGTGGAAGGGTTCCTACCATCCACCTCCAAGTTACATAGTGCCAGTGAAGGCGATACAGACCCCCTCAGACCATGACAAAGGTGTCATTAAACCTGTTGGAAGTTGATGTACCATCACAATGACTCTGGAAATATTATATTAAGGTGGAAAAGTTACATTGTGCTGCTTTAAAGGATAAGGCCACACACCTAAGCTGTACTGCCATCCCTCATAGCTGATGGAATGACATGGGTTTGGGATTCATTTGAAAAAGCTTTCGTCACGCACTACAACACAGAGCACATGCTTAAATGCTGCATAAATATTTTCTGGAAGAGAAATGTGAGTTTTCGTAGCACTTGTGTTTGATCGTTACTCATACTAATGTATAACCGTCCTTCTAACTCAAAATTGTAAAACCTGACAGTTCCTCATTTTGTTTTCAATAGTTCATGTCTTTTAAATCAAATCAAGCCATTATTTAATGCTACAACTATTGCAACACAAATGTATAAATAAGATAACACCAAGTCAGAACAGTGCACGTGTTACACATGTTTTGTTGCTTATAAAAAAAATACTTCCTCATTCCATTCTCCTTTTTATTCTAGTCATTCATTCTTGACTCACAAAATTCCACACAATCTCAGTTAATATTGCCAAACCGTTTTAGTAAGCCAGTTATCAACATTTGTGCAAATCCTGTGGTCTAGATTAGTCGGAGCATTGTCTCCATAGCTGTGAAGTCCTACAAAAACCATGCCTACAGCCTAAATACTGCAGAAAATAGAATAAGTTTAGTTGGAAATTATTGATTTTCAACGAATTATATAATGAAGAGCATTAACTAAAAAATTCTTCACAAAGTCATTTCCAAATGTTGCACATGTTGGTCTGTAGTTGAAGGGCTGCTAAGTCGAGCCCATAGAATGGAAAAAAAGCTCTGAAAGCAGCAACATCTCCCCGCAAACACCGCTAACAGCCTGTTTCTACTCAGTTGTGGGTGGGCGTGCAGCCTATCAACTGTCAGCACCGCATACCTGGAGCTGGTCTCAATATAGTATCTGCTTAAAAAGGCCCACTTTTCAGCAGAATCACATCAACAGAAAGAGGAACTCCTCGCATGCTGGAAAAAGAATGTAGCCAGCCACAAAAACCAGCTTTGTCGATGCTGCAGAACATTTCTTGAGGTGGACATATGATCTGTCTGAAGCAACTCCACAACAAAGTGAGTCAGAACAAACCACCAAAATAATCTTAAAGGGGACCTATTATGTACGGTGGCCGACAAGGGCCAAACGCACTGCAACGGTCTAATGGGTCTCAGTTAAGGAAAACGGCTTCAAGTACAGAAACGATTCAAATTCACAAACTTAAAACGAGGTACAAAAAGAGGAACGTGGGGCAAATGAAAAAACTTGCTGCAAAAAACAGAGACAAATGCAGCATCATCAAACGCGCTGCAAATAGAGAAACGATGCAAAGCACAAAACGATATAAAACAAGAAAAACGCTTCATAACCGGTCACTACAACCGGAAGTGCTCCAAACCTGGAGGGGGCGCATTGTACCGTCTGGTGTAAAATATAATAAATAAACGTCTCGTAATTTGCAGCGTTGTACAGTGATATAAACATCGTATATAAATATAGTCAGATAAAAATCACATTACCGTTCCCGCTGTATGTTTAAACCATGGATGTCAGTCAGCTGCGCCCCCTGCAGGTTTGGAGCACTTCCGGTTGTAGTGACCGGTTATGAAGCGTTTTTCTTTTGAAGATGGTTTCTTGTTTTATATCGTTTTATGCTTTGCATCGTTTCTCTATTTGCAGCGCGTTTGATGATGCTGCATTTGTCTTTGTTTTTTGCAGCACGTTTTTTTATTTGCACCACGTTCCTCTTTTTATACCTTGTTTTAAGTTTGTGAATTTGAATCGTTTCTGTACTTTAAGCCATTTTCCTTAACTGAGACGCAGTAGACCGTTGCAGTGCGTTTGGCCCTTGTCGGCCACCGTAATTATGGCATCTAATAACCCATTTAAAACAGGCCTTGAATGTCTCAAAAACAAGCTTTTGATTGTTTTTGCTAAATAAAGTCGAAATTCAGCCTCTGAGCCATGTCTTTATCTTCCCATTCTCTAACCTCATCATCAGAATCTGAACGGCTCGTAGAAGCCACATCACACTGGACGGCTCATCCGGGCGGCTGTACAGACACTGCAATATTTGGTTGCTTTCCTCCTTCTCTGAGTTGGCAGGCTGAGGGGAGACCACTTTATATATGTTAAAGCAAGAGAAAACGTGTTTTTCATAATAGGTCGCCTTTAACACAGAAAATGGACCCAAAGCTTCCAGTATACAACACACAAGCAAGAAAACAACAGGACCCTAATTACAAGATGTATTGATGTTTTGTCTCCAAAATTGTGCACATTGGAAGATGACAATTTGATTTATCTATGGATGTTAACCCTCTTCAAAAAAAATTATACCTTAAAAAAGTTTCGACACAATTTTTCCATCAGCAACCGCAATATTTCTTTTAATCTATAGTGTGACTTTGTGATTTTTAACCTGTGAATCTGAGTATAAAAGTCAAAGAGGCAAAAGATGGTGAATTATGCTTCTGAATTTGTTTTGTTTTTTCGAAGGAGGCTTAAGCCATTTCACAGTCGTTTAAGTGGTGCTTGACCTCCTGACAAACTATGATATCAAACTGCGCCAGACTGGCAACATACCAGGACGGCCAAGGAGTTTTAATATGCCTAAGATAAATAGAGTGTGTTACGTGGGAACAAAACCTTTATGAACCATATCTTTAAACATTCCAAAAGAACAAATACCTGACTACATATGATTGTATCCGTATTTGTTTCCCATCCACACTGACGATCCTTCGAGGTGTCAGTTGAGACCTCAGTTGCCAAATGTCAAACCAGA
Source organism: Cololabis saira (assembly GCF_033807715.1). NCBI lineage: Eukaryota > Metazoa > Chordata > Actinopteri > Beloniformes > Belonidae > Cololabis > Cololabis saira. The sequence goes on along the minus strand of NC_084600.1, from coordinate 20,273,092 downwards.
TCATAATTCCCCATCTAAACTAAATATTCACCACTGCAAGAGCTTTGTCTAGTTCCCTTGCACACACAGAGCTGCACAACTGAAAGTGTAATGGGTGGCTGCAAAAGCAGCACTGTTTGCTGACTTCTCCTGTCTCTCCGATACCTGAAGACTGCTGTGCTGCAGGACAGTTGTGGTAGAAGGTGTTAAGTTTCTGAAAGATTGATCTAAAAAAATGCAACAACACATAAATAGTTTATCAAACTTTAGCAACCTAAATTAGTTGTAGGGGCCGTGAAGTGCAAGGAATTGTGTCCTGAGAAAAGAAAACTGAAAAAAATAAATCAAAGCGCATGTAAATATAACATGTATTTAAATCTGTGATATTAACAATTAAAAATGACGTTTGTTGCTTTACATGAATACATCTAGTTTTGAACTTAATCTGCATTTGTTCAAAAATCAAGACATTGTGCATTTTTTTCCTTAACAAGCAGTATTTATGTAATCCCAGGCAATCTTTTCATTTACACACAAACAACAAGCAATGATCTTGTCGTATTTACCTTTCCTTTAACAATTTTAATCTATTGGGCAGATTGACCAACGTTTAGATGAAACATGCTTTATTTGTTTGAGTAGAACACCACAGTAAAAAATATCTTGCTTGATCTACTTTTAAAAAAATTAAGGCGACTTTTTCGCATGAGATTTTTATGTAGATCAAGAAAGACTAGTCTTTGTATAAACTACTTAATTTTTAGTATGTACAAAATTAATTTGCAAGAAAAGTCAAGTTTACTTTATTTATCAAAATTAAGTTAACACAATTAAGTTGACTGTATGCAAAATGTATTATTTACATACATAAAATTAAGTAGTTTATACAAAGACTAGTCTTTCTTGATCTACATAATAAGTTGATTTATTTTTTAGGTAGATCAAGCACAATATTTGTATCAGTGAAAAGACGCATTTACTGTAAGATTAGTGAAAAATAAAGTGCGTTTTAATTTCAGGCCTTTTCATTGTACCTACGTGTTAAAATCACTGTCACAGATTGCACAGGTGAAATGCAGTGTGAGATCAGATGTTTTCATGAAGACCTTACCTGCAGAGGAGTCGTCGTCGTGGTCGGAGCTCAGGTATCCATCGCTCTTCCTGTCGGGGGTGCTGCAGCGGGATCCCTGCGAGGCTCTCAGCTGGGTCTGCGGGAACGAGGGCGACTGCCTGCCTTCCTCGCAGGAGTCCAGGTCCCTGCTGTGGCGGAACATCCTGCGGTTGTCCCGGTGCAGGTTGAACGTCCTCTGGCCGTCCCCGCCGACGCTCTTCGGCGTCAACAAGTTATTCCTGACGAAGTTGTGGTTCAGCTCCGCGTCCTCGTACTCCCGGTCGCTGCTCTTGTCGTTGTCATTGGCGTGAGTGACGATGGCGGGGACCTTGTTGTCGGTGCTGTGGAAGCCGCCTTTGGGGGCCGGCGGGACGGGGATGGGGACGGGGATGCCGGTCCTCCCGCTGAACCTGCCGCGCTCCCGGCCGAAGGAGCCTCCGCCGGCCGGCGAAGGCTTCACTCCCCCGGGGTCCCTGCTGCCGCTGCTCCCGCCGCCTTCGTCGTCCCTCCGCTGCGGTTTCCGAGGCCCCCCCGTCTTAGAAAAGCCGAATGTTTCCGCGTTGAAGTTCTCATCTTTCCTGCGCCGGGCCACGGTGGTCTGCAGGTAGATCACCTTGAATTTCTCCTCCGCCAGCGCCTTCTGAAGCCCCTTCAGCTTGGCTTTGCACGCCTCCAGCTCCGACTCCACGTCCTCTACGGAGTTCAGGTCCATGTCGGGAACCTCTCCGTCTGGAAACTCATTCCTCCAGTGTTTGGCGAACTCGTCCTGCTCCCACATGTTTGATGAGAAGGCTGGCGGGGAGAAGTGTCCGTCTGTACCGTCACTCAGCCGCGTCCCTGGCGCATATATCACACCTTCCCCTCTCCCTCTCTGTTTTATAATAAAATGAAGGAAAAAAAATACCTATGTATGTTGATTGGAAATATTCAGACCACGCTCATCCTCCCACGAACGGCGGACGTGCGTGTGCGCGCTGACAGATGCGGATAACAAGTTTGGCACCGAGCTGAAAAAGTTTAGACTTCCTGTATCCAGGAAGACGTGGCGCCTTCAAGTACGGCTCGGAAAAGTGTCAGGTTGTCGCGCTCACGTTTATTAGGGCCCGAGCACTGACAGCAGGGGCGTCAATTGGGTAAGCCAAGGTACGGCAGCCGCCACACCTTGGCTTCAAGGGTTACATGTAGGTGTTTGTTTTTTTAAATACATTTATGGAATTACTCTGTGTCTCTTTGTATTGATTATTATATTACTTAATACATATAGAATAACTACAAATGCAAATCAGAACAACATGATTTCACTAGTTATTTTACACTGCAAAAACTCAAAATCTTAACAAGAATATTTGTCTTATTTCTAGTTAAAATGTCTAATTTTTTGTCAAACAAAAATCTCATTACATATAAGACAAGACTCAAAAACAACCCTTTTCACCTTTGTCAAGTAGATTTTCACTTAAAATAAGTAGAAAAATCTGCCAGTGGAACAAGATTTTTTTGCTTGTAATGAGAAGATAAATCTTGTTCCACTGGCAGATTTTTCTACTTATTTCAAGTGATAATTTACTGTCAAATAACAAGTTATTTTTCTGGTAATGACTCTTGTTTTAAGTGTAATGATATTTTTTGACCAAAAATAAGACATTCTAACTAGAAATAAGACAAATATTCCTGGTAAGATTTTGAGTTTTTGCAGTGAGCGAGACTGCATTTGGAAAAGTTTCCATTTTCTTGACCACACAGATAAGCTACATAGCAGACTTCTGTGATGAGTATTTGCTGGACGTGTTGATTGATACTGTATTTAAGTTCTGTGACTCGTAACCTTGCCATACCTTAGCTTCCACTGAATTGACGCCACTGACTGACAGTGCAAAGGCCCTATTGTATCTGTAGGAATTTTTTTTTTCTCGTTTTTATTTTAATTTTTCTGACGAAATGAGGGATTTTTTGCCCCCCTAAACGTGCCCCAAAAGTCACCAAATTTTGCACGCAAGCCAGGACTGGCGAAAAATTTGATATTTAATGGTTTGCATTAATGGGCATGGCCTAATGGCTCAACAGCGCCCCCTAGAAAACTTACCTTCTTGACTTGACCTTCATTGGCATGAATTAGCCCCACCGCTTCTTCTGATTGGTCGATATGTGATAGTTCCTATTTTCTGCAATAACTTTTGAATGGTTTGACATAAAGACTTGTGGGTGGATTCATCGGACATGGTTTTGAGTCCTTGACCATAATTGGTGCAAATTAGCCCCGCCCCTTCTTCTGATTGGTTGATATTTTGCACGCAAGCCAGGCCTGGTGAAAAATTATATATTTAATGGTTTGCATTAATGGGCGTGGCAAAATGGCTCAACAGCGCCCCCTAGAAAACTTCGTGCCTCAAGACCCACAATGCGGTTTGACGTACATGCACGAAAATCGGTACACAGCTGTATCATGTCGCAACTAAAAGAAAATTTTCTTGGCGCCATGGCCGAAACCAAACAGGAATTCGGCCATTTTGAATTAATCGTGTAATTTTGGCGCAATTTATTAGTACAGCGGATTACCAAAAAACTGTGCACTTTTTGAAAAAAGCATGAAACTTCTACCACTGTTAGATGATACCATGAGGTTTATTTTCAGATGTGGAGGACAGTCAGATCTGACCCCTGAGGCCCTGGAGAGGTCAAATTCAAAATGGCCGCCAAAAATATTGAAAAATGCTTAACTTCAGAATTAAGCGCAGTAGAAGAACATTTAAGATGTCATTTCCCACTAATTTCTAGGTGCCCATTCAGTTGGTGATACTTTTGAGACCAATAGATTTCAACAAAATGCCTTCAGATCAATGTCAAGGTCAATTTATCCAGACAAAGGGAGGCGAAAGACGGAGAAAGGTGGTTTATTTCCCAAATAATGAAAGTAACAAGTGATTTTTTTTATGATGACAAGAATTATTATAATAACTTATATTAATACAGCACCTGTCATAAAACCTACTGTAAGGTTGCATAACAATCAAACAAACAATCAATAATGGATCACATAATGGAAATCAAATTTCTTAGTCATGAAGGACTAAACCCTAACACAATCTCCCGAACAAAAACAGAGATCAGTACACGCAAGTGCAGCTTTGACACATGTGCACCGTCCAGTGCACCCTTTGTGGCAGTTACACCGGATCAGCTCATGGCAAGATTTTGATGCTTCAGGGAGAGCTGTCCAGAATGGCTGCCACCCAGTGGATTCTTTTCTCCAACCCCAGTCAGATGGGTCTGGGATGTTTGGATCCAAGACCAGTGACTGGTTCCATAGGTTGGCCTGAAAGCAAGTCCTCTTGATGTGCTCCTTGAGGGCTGCCTGGGTTGGAGGGATGTTCTCCAAAGTCCTGGGCCCTCATTTATCAACAGTGCGTAGAAAAGGTTCTAAATTCTGTCGTAGGAGTGAAATTTAGAATGTGTGTAAGTACAAAAAAATCTGGATTTATCAAACGTGCGGACGCCAGTCGTACGCACATCAGTGATGATAAATCCCACCTGTTCTAAACTGCCGTGCTCGTGCACGGTTACCGTCATTTGCATTCAGAAACGCCTCCAATTGACCATATATGGAGCAACAACAGCTCCCGCTTGGAGGTTTACAAACTTTATTGAACAAAATTCTGTAGAGTTTACAACAAAAGGCAAATGAAACAAAATAATCAATTATCTACAAATATTCAACATTTGGGGGGGTTGAGAGCAAAAAAAAAAAAGATACATTTACTGACAAGCTATGGGAAGTGTATTAATAAAAATGAAGAAACAAAGACATCGTTTCATATAAGCTTTTGGCAATATCGTTTTTTTCACCCATCAGTTTACAGTGTTTCTCAACCCTGGTCCTCGAGGCACCCCTGTCCTGCATGTTTTAGATGTTTCCCTGCACCAACACACCTGATTCCAATTAATGGTCCTAATTAGCTTGTCACCAAGGTCTGCACAACTCTGTTGATGACACACGTACTTTTATCACGGTGTGCTGAAGCAGGGTAACATCTAAAACATGCAGGACAGGGGTGCCTCGGGGACCAGGATTGAGAAACACTGGTTTAAGAGACGCTAAGTACAGTTTACATTCATTTTTCAGATGTACAATGGAGGGTTTGCTGTTATTCCATTTGCATTTATGTATGTGATATTTGGCTTGTAAAATAATTATGTTGACCATGTTTGATATATTTCTTGGAAGATTATCCATATAAATTAAGATTTGGTTGGAGTCAAAAGCTCCTGCTTGGAGGTGCAAACACCAATAGAGCTGTTCTGCAGAATAAATGAGTGTTGCGTTCCTCCAGGCCACCGGGCAACAACGTTTGACAGAGACATAGTTGCACCGCAGATTATTTGTGCATTGATTGAATGAAATCCTTTCATGTTCACGTAACTAAATTCATTGTGTGATGGTGATTTTATGGCGATTTGGGTGCAATATAGCTCCAATTATGTTTGGGAATCCGGCGATGGCGTGAAATCCTCGTTTAATTTGGGCTTGTTGGTGATGTGTGTATGGAAACTGGGTGTAAATTAGGGCCAGAGAAATTATTGCATCCAACACTGCCGGCATGATTCTGCTGCGAAATGCCGCATGTCTCCAATCTCTCTCTGAAATGTTCCGGTGGACAAACATCCCAGGGTGGACAGGAGCTGGATGTGACTGGAATGGAGTTGTAAATCACAGCATAGATCCATCAGAATGTTTTTGGGGAAGCGGTACCTGCTGAGAAGCCACTCTGCTCTCACTGAACAGATCAGCGCGCTCTTTGAAAACGCGCTCTCTGCGCGGAGCGTGTTTTTGCGGAGCGCACGGTCTCTAAATCCTCCAACAGTGCAAGATAAGCCATGGTACTTGTATTTTCTTTTCGGGTCGTCCTGCCACAGCTGTCTTTTATAGCTTGTCACACCAATTATTCAAAATGTCTGAATTACTTATGGAGAATTTTTATTATTTGGAGGAAACGGGGAACATGTGCACATGTTCCCCGAACATGTGCACATGTTCCCCGTTCAGTCACAGTTCAGCGATCTCAAACTTCACATGTAAAGTTTGAGACTCTTTTATTGGGTTCTATTTGTAGTTTCACTGTTCTACCACTAGGTTTTGGAGCTGTGCGTATATTTACACGTGTTTCTGCGCACAAATACATGTTGATAAATACCATACTTTGCGTAGGAATGCTCGTACGCACGCTTTACGCACAGATCTGTGCGTACGCACGGTTGATAAATGAGGGCCCTGGACTTCTGGGAGAAAAGATATTTCCTGGCATCGTTTACCTCCATGCTTGCACTGGTTCGGTCGTACATCAGCACCACAAATCGTTCGATCAGTGACCTTGATCCTTCGCTGACCTCACTTGGCATGGCCAGGAGTTCCTGCAGAGCATCAGTGACCTCTGGGAAAGAATTCTAAGTCTCCCAGGCTGTCTTCTTTCCTCGGCCAGCAAATGCAGACACAGTGTCACACCCAGTGAAAGCATGAAAGACGGGGAGAGTCAGGCACTTGGCAGGAGTCATTGTGGCAACAATTTGGTGAATAGGAATGTACCTGAAGCTCGGTCCAACACCAAAGGCAACCCACAGCTCATCAGGAGCTATTTTGCTGAAAGAAGACACTGCCAATACAACCACGTCTGGATCAACTGTACGTATGGTCACCTTCTTACAACCCTTCTGCACAGCATCTGCCGCGTGCAGAAGTAACCGAGTGTCAGCCTCCTCTTGCAGGCATGGGGCAAGGCAGGCCACACATGAGTCAGTAAGAGAGCAGAGCACTCCAGTTCCATCAGTTGCATACAGTTCCTTGCCCTGTGCAACAGGCAGGTGAATGGCTTCTCGTGTCAGGAAAGAAAACAACTCTGTTTTGTTGTCATCGCATCGAAGGAAGTCCTTCCAGTTCTTGGGCATTGCATTAAGGGATGCCACTCTTCTCCTCATGCCCTTCCCCCTTTTCTGCCTTGTTGAGGCTTTCAGACTGGCAGATAAGTCTACATCCCAAACAAGGTCAACACGGGAGCTTACATCAAGTTGAGCAGAGATGTATGGTGCAAAAACAGTTTCACCATACTCTTGGAATGTTCTTGATGTATTTGGATTCAGCATTTGAACCACAGCTGCACCATCTAAAATAACTGCATCAGCCACGGGGACACTCTGGTTTTCGGGCAGATTTGACTCCAGACATCGAAGCAGATCAGCTTTAACCCCAAGCCGAAGTTTTCCTCCACTTGACAGAGCTGGGGGTGCTGCCTGGTTTTCATGGGAAAAGAAATTGTTGATGTCGCCATCTTTTGTTTGACACGAGATGTACATCCTTGAAAAAAGACCACAGTCACTCTTCAGTGCAGCAAGTTGTGCCTTCTCTTTTGACTTGACCTTGACAGGTGGCCTGCTGAACAGTGGCAACTTGTTCTTTGGAAGAGGATGTGTGATAGGTGTTGTACACTTATCCAGCCTTTCAGTCACAAACTTAGTGTACTGCTCCTCACCAAGGGTAGCAATTCCTCTTACAGTGTCAGCTATTTGGGTATCCACAATGTCTCTTGTGTCAATGACTAGAAGATCCTGGCTGTGTTCTAGAAAGGGATTCCCCATCTCTTCCAGCACTGTTACGAGTGCTTGGACCTCCTTCAGGAATGTTACTTTTACTGCAGGTTGCTGCTCATGGTGTCTCGAGTCACTAGGTTCACACTGTTGCTTTGTTGCCTGTTCTTCAAACTCGTTAGTGATCTTTGCGATCTCTGGCCCAGCTACCATCCAGCGTCTCAGTGCTCCTGGATTCCCAGTCAATCCAATTGCCCCTCCAGAACCTTTCACCATAGCATTATTCTGTTCATGGCACTGGTCGATAGCCATAGCAGAGAATTTGTTGGTGGTTTTGTGTACTACACAATGTCCTGACATGATCTCTGCATGGACATCTGGGTGTCTGTCCTTAAGGGCCATCATGTCCCGGATGTGCACGGACAGCCACCTGCTGTAGTGCGTATGATCAAGGGCAAACATCCAGGGCATGACCTGTGTAAGGGATTCCACGTACAGCTGGAAGTTGCCTTCTCGAATGGACCTGATGTACCGTAGAAGGAGGAGCTCCAATGACAAGGTCTTGTACCAGTAGTCAAAGTGAACACTGGCCTTTGCTCGCTGAATACACCACTCCTCAAAAGATACACTGTCAGACGGCATGGCATCGTCATTACCAGATATGCGTTCATCAGTGTAAGCTTGTTGCAGGAGTGTATAGAGGCTTGCAGCCGTGACCTGGTGTGCATGACGGGTCTTGGTGACATGGTTAGCATGTATGAAGGAATTGGCAGTGCCTGAACTTGCAATGTCAGCCTGGACCAGGGCATTGGTCCAGCCACTGTCTTCAAGCCAATCACCTAGCAACTTCAATATGGCCATTTCGATGTGTAAACCACCGAACATGACCACAAAGTGATCTTCTCCATGGGTGTCCGGCCAAGTCCATTGCACTTGTTTAGCTACTGATAGAGGGCCACCTGGACCTGGAGGTAGTTCTAATGCTAGAAATAAAATCACTACACATCATCATAGTTAATAACAGATAGTAAAAAGTTATAGAACATTTTGGGGCACATGGATACAAATACATATTTATTGCGTTTTTTACATTTTTTTTTACCTTGACCTTAAATAAAATGCATTTTCTTGAATTCTATTGGTCTCAAAGGTATCACCAGCTGACTGGGCACCCAAAAATCAGTAGGAAATGACACCTTAAATGTTCTTCTACTGCGCTTGGTTCCAAAGTTAAGCATTCTTCAATATTCTTGGCGGCCATTTTGAATATGACCTCTCCCGGGCCTCAGGGGTCAGATCTGACTGTCCTCCACATCTGAAAATAAACCTCATGGTATCATCTAACAGTGGTAGAAGTTTCATGCTTTTTTCAAAAAGTGCACAATACTTCTTGTTTTGGGGGATATGCCGCTGTACTATATGCCATTTCTTCGGCCGCGTCTTCGCCCGAACCGTAACGTGCACCCAGGTGTGTTATACATCAAATGTGCGTCTCGATCCTGCAACGATGTGCATTACTTTTCTTAGTCAAAAGCGTTACCGTGGAGACGTTAGATGCCAAAAAGCGTGCCCCACCTTCTTCTGATTGGTCGATATTTGATAGTTCCTATTTTCTGCCATAACTTTTGAATGGTTTGATATAGAGAGTCTTGGCTGGTGTCATCCGCTAAATGTCCAGGCCTGAAGAAATCTACATGCAAGTCATACAAGCGCCTCCACTGCAGCACGCCTGAACGTGCACAAGGGTGCGAGGGCCCGTTCATCGCTGCTTGCAGCTTTAATTATTATTATTCCCCCTCTCGTGCATTGTTTCAAGAAAAAGAACAGGAACAAGATGAAGAACAAGATGCTCATTAAGTATGATCATATTGTATGAGTGTTTATGTAAGTGTCAGAACTTAAATAGATAATAGGTCTATGCAGTATATTGAATGTTTTATTATTATTATTATTATTATTATTATTATTAAGGTCCCCGGTTCGACTCCTTGGCCCGGCAGGGTCTTTCTGTGTGGAGTTTGCATGTTCTCCCCGTGCTTGTGTGGGTTCCCTCCAGGTACTCCGGCTTCCTCCCACAGTCCAAAAATATGCATATTAGGTTAACTGATGATTCTAAATTGCCCGTAGGTGTAAGTGTGAGTATGCCTGGTTGTTTGTATATATGTGGCCCTGCGATGGACTGGTGACCTGTCCAGGTGAACCCCTGCCTCTCGCCTGAAAATTAGCTGGGACAGGCTCCAGCAGACCCCCGTGACCCTGCAAAGGATAAAGCGGGTATAAAAAATGGATGGAAGGATGGATAATAATAATATTTCCTTTATTCATGGGGAAATTTTAGTCTCTGTATTTAACCCATCTTTAGTCAAACTAGAGCAGTGGGCTGCCATTTTGCACAGCACCCGGGGAGCAGAGCAGTAAGGGTTAAGGGCCTTGCTCAGGGGCCCAGAGTGGTTGACGTTGGTTGCAATCCAGGGGCTTGAACCTGGGTCCTCCAAACCTCCTCTGTAGCCACTAGGCTACCACTCCCCCACTCAATATACAAAAAGTATATGAAATGTTTTTCTTTTAATTGATTTACTGCTCTGTATCGGTATATGTAGGAGCTGACAGAAATTGATTATAAAAGGGTAATAAGCTAAGCTTCAGCCTACACCTCTTCGGTCTCGTTTTGTTTATATATTTTGGTCTAATGCAATATTTGCATTAACTTCATGTTTATTTGTTTTTTTCTTTTCTTTCATTTCTTTTGTATTTGAATTCTTAATTTGGAAATGACCGAAATAAACAAACAAACAAAACAAAACAATTGTTTCATAACTACAGGTTTTTGATCAATGCAGCGCACTCCAGTAACCGACTTTACAGCTAGTATGCATTCACTTTGACTCCCTAAAATGATAACAGCAACATTGATCCATTTAGAAGTCAAGCCCAGAGCATCATAAAGCACGGGTTTCATTTCTTTTAGGTTTTTTTAGTTAATTTTCTCACTGATATCAAAACTACAAATAGGGACTCAGATGGAAAAATAAAATATGATTTTTAATTTAATTTTTTATAAATTTAGTTTTTTTCATACACCGCTTGTCTTAAACCAAATTTTGTATTAAGATCTATTATACCAAGAATTCCTATTAATTGAATGCAACATACCGGTAGTTTACTCTTGAGGTGCAAGGATCACCGCAGTCTGACGAAACTGACGCCTTACCTGGTGGTTAAACGAGGTGTTACAGGTGACAGAAATGGTTAAAAAAAAAAAGAAAAATAGGCTACAAAAAACTAGTCATTAAACCACTACATAATGCTTTATCACGGCTTTGAAAACTGTATGTGAATTACTTGTAACCTTCTCCACTGCTGCTTAGTGCTTACACACTGAAGATTTAGTGTTTTTTAAGCCATCAAGCTTCAAATGGAAATAGAAGGATTTTAACTACTTCCAGCAATAAATGCACATCTTTTCTTTGCTTATATGTTGGACTTTTATATTTACACGTTTACGTGGAATTTACAATATGATTTTGTTAATAGACTGCAAAGATCAGACTTTTTACCTTCATTTTCAAGGATGAAATATTGTCAAAAATCAGTTATCAGTATTATGTTATTAGTACAAAATTCAGTTTTGGCATTTTGCTATTGAGTGGTGCATTTTAGCTGATATGCAGACAAACTGAGCTGTGTGTTTCTGGTAATCAGCTGAATTTCTCTGGTTTGGGTGAACTGAAACACACACCAGTATATATCCACAAGGCATGAAAATCTGGGGCCTGGTGTATCGGTTTTGCAAAAAATCAATTTCTCTTTTTGTGTCACTTGATATTATAATTGCATGGGCAGGTTTGTATTTCCCAAAAATGTTATTGCTGATCCACCAACTTGCATCATTGCAGAGCAAGACTGTGAAAGGAAGGTCCAGACTGGCTCTGACACAGATCTCCTTCCCTCCATCTGGTGGTTTCAGTAATATGACACTGAGGAAGGGATGAGTTCTTCGTGTTCTCGTGTTTATCAGGCTGTTGAAATACTGCGGCAGTAATTATACATGTTGGGTTTTTGGTGTGTATTTGTCCACAACAGATGCCTGCCATAACATAATGGAGATAATCATTCGCCTTCTTAATTTGACTTCTACTCATATAACACTGCAAAAAAATCTTTGGATTGAAATGGTCAAGCACGCTCGACCCTCTCGTTAACAAGCATTAACTTTGCCCTTCACTAATTTAACACGGTTGAATGAAGCACTCAAAGGAATTAGCACATCTTACCTTGAAAACTTTTGATCATTGCATTTTTCAAGTTGATATACATCATTCCTAAAATGCAGAAGGGAGTACAGTGTACTCAGTACACCCACCAAAATGATCAGCCTAATCTGGGCAGAGCCCATGCAACTGGGTCCAGATAACAACTACTGTATCTGATAAGCTTGCAAACAGCGCACTTCCAGTAAAAGCGCTGTAATATTACTTGTACAATGAGGAAGACAGTTATCACAGGGAAGAGGAGGGTGGAGGCGCAGATAGACACATGAAATGTTTAAGTGCATACTTGGATTCCTGCCGAGAATTGAAAGATTGTTCTCATAAAAGCTCTCTGTAACCATTGATCAGCAGTTGCAAGCCTGAGAGCCCTGATTGAGTTGCATTAATGAATGAACTAGAGAGGCTAGGAATAGGCTGTAGTCATGAAACTGATGCGTTACGTAATTACAGGCCTGATTGCACAAAATGCATGGACTTCCTGGGTGAGGCACAAGCATTCAATACACTCAGCTGGTGGAACGCTTTACAGTCGCTGTTCCAGTGAGACAGTCACACTCCTCATACCTAACCAAAATAATAGTTTGTATCAGTAAATCAGAAGCCTGACGAGTTTGCTCGAGTGTGCTGTTTTTTGAAGATAAAGCTTCGACTGATGAAGTGTACATGCAAACACTAGCTGGCAGGCTCTGTTCTCTAGATCTCATCAGATCCATCAAAGACTTCCGATTTGTTAGGTTTTTAATAGAAAGGTGTACAGTGAAGTCACTCAGCATGCAGGTTGGAGGTTCCCACTCTTCTTCCGTACATACAGTTCTCGTCTGTGCATTTGTATTTTCTTCATGACGCTTTAACGGATCAAATGACACCTCGGGGAAAATAAGCTACATGTTTTCAGTCAGTGACTGTTCAGCCCTTCCTGTGCATAACTCCTTGTCTCTTTAACTGCTCTACCTATCAAAAGATTATGAAACACATGAATGAAATCACAATCTGTTAAAGCCTTATAGCCTTTACTGTTAGTGTAAACACACTGTAAATGTAAATATGATTCATGTTGTGTAATGTGGAGTCAGAAACACAGACTGTTTGGAACAATATATCCTGCCTCCTCTTTGCTTAAAATTGCAATGTTAGAGTTATAATCTGCCATGAGGGTGTATAGGAGCAAACATTTATTCTTCTGGTTATAGTCTGTGCAAGTATATTTTAAAAACTAAAAACAGACAGTTGAATGTCTGAGCTTATAGGCTTTTAGGCTGAAATTTCTGAACAAAGAGAAGCAGGTAAATTGAAGGAAGTGAAATTCACAGCACCAGTGACTGCTGCTGCTGTACTCTAGTACGACCACGAATAACTGGTCAACGAGGTGAAGTGTTTTTTCCCTAAAGAAAAGTTTCAGAGTTTAGTGGTGACCTTTGACAATGTCCTGAAAATTGACTTCATCATCAACAAACCTATGCTCAGTTAACGGAATGAATAGTGTTCAATATGTCAACGAAAACCTGTTTATTGGCTGTAGGGTTATTGACGGGCATCTCCCCTGGTCCTTCACCTGACCTGCAACTCCAAATCATTCACGATTCTGTAAAAGTGTTTGTTTTCAGGCAGTCATCTTCAGATGTTTTTTTTGGATCTGCCCCATCTCATCGCTCGATACAGATTCATGACTCACCACCAAAAATCTCTTTTATCTAATCAGCCAGTCGATGACTAGCTCCCTCGCTGACCGTATCCCTGTTTTCGTTCAGTCAAGTTGAATGTCTTACATTTTTGTTGTACAATTTCTATTTACAAGCCTTGACACTTGGATGTCTATCAGTCTGTCTGTATGTTTCCTTTTTACAATGCTCCCATTTTCTTTTGTACTGAGGTGACTGGGAGCAGCCAACTTTATCCGCCACACTTGTTGAATTAGCCTTTTGAAAGGGTTACAGAGTCCTTTCCATGATCTCAGCTGACAGTTCTCTCGTTAGGACCATGCAAAATTAAACAGCTGAATGAACATCCTCCAATAGGGATTGTTCTATGATTTTTTTTTCTAGGGTTTGTGTAGGCCATGCTTCCAGGGTGCTTCCACAGGACTTCATGTCGTGGTCGTGGGCTGCCCTCTTGTGGATGCAGGTGCTACCCTCCATGACAAACTCACCAAACTACCGCCATAAGAGGAGTGCATCTACAAAGACACACAAAGCCTTATATAGAACGGTACTACATTTATTGAATGGTTCATTTCCTCAATACTTCACCAGCTGCAAAAATGACTAATAAAAATATTGCTGATTGAAAAGTGACTTACTGAAAGACGACAGTGCTACACTTCAAGAAAAGAGACATTAAAACATTAGAAAGTACATGTTTTCCATGATTTAACAAGTCATATACGACACTTAAAGTCAAACATACGTAACAGGGATATCAAAATAGACACGTATATTGTTACAAACAATATCCATTTCATGTAGAGGAAGAGAACATATACCATTTCTTATCAAAATAACACATTATTCAGCACATATAATCTACAAATTTCACTTTAAATTTGTTGTGCAAATTTCTGTGAAACCCCTAATAAGGCAACAATAGGACAGCACCACAGATGCAACCACTGGAGTTACAGGTAGGTAGTATCAAAGGCCACACAACACACCCCAATAGATGTTACAAGTATAATTTCAGAAGACGACAACAGTTTCGGGTCAAAAATTGCAGGTTATGATCCTCTATGGCCTTCCTGAGTGGTAGTAGGAAACAAAGAGGGGTTAGAGTGATTTAGAAGCCATGATTGATTAGACCTGGCCTTTAATAATATAAAAGTTTAGTTGATTTAATGTAAATAATTATTTTAAATAAGAGTATCATAAATACTTACCACAATAATATACCAGTAATCAAATTGAAGACTTTGCAACATCTCCATAAATGATCCTTTGCATAGTTATTTGATTTTATGATAGCAAACACATAAAAAAAAAAGATAATCCAGAGTCTAAAAGATGGTATTTAGTCATTATGTACAGAGAATCTGTAATTTGCTAATAGGGCAACGTGCAAAATCTACATAAAAATCTCTGTAGTGGCTAAAACATTATTTGTTATTAGCCTCACAGAGCATCCTTCATGCTTTCCTGATGGCACTTGCAACCAAGGTTTCTCGCCTGGTGGTAAGAAATGCTTGTTGTTTCTCATAATAGGCTGCCTCATTAATAAAAGTGGGATAGACGGTGCCTGAGCCTTGGTAGTGGATTGTCTTTCCATCGAACGTTTGGAACATTGGGTCACCAGGGTTCAGCGGCTCCCAGTCACAGTCCTGAAACAACAAGGAATGGCCGCGGGGAGAGTAACTTGAGTATGCCGCCCAGGCTAAAATAATACACTAATGTCAACTATAGAGGGCTCATTTCCTATTTCACAATAACTTACAGTACTGCAAAAAAAGTCACAGCCACACCTAGTGTTGTTGTTTTATCAAAGTTTACTAATCATATACATTTTTGTCAGGAAACATAATAGACAGCATAAAATTACTAAAAGAAAATACACTTCTAGTACTAGAGAATTTCTATTTCTATTTCATCACTGGCCATAATAACACCCATATTGGTTGAGTTATAGACACACACACACATATATATATATATATATATATATTATTTAACTCTTTGAGAAAACTGTCCCATACAGATGTTTGCAGTGACAGAAATAAGGATTCTATCATATGTCACATTCCTAAGGTCTCTCTTTCTGTTCTGTTTAATAAAGAAAGTGGAAGATGAATAAGATGTAATTACAACGTTGCTAAAACAACAACATTCATGGTGCCCAAGACTTTGGTACAGTACTTTATATTAACAGATCCACCAGTCCAGTGGATAGAGAGTAAATTCAGCCGGTTCTGCTCACCTGCAGATTGGGGTGGACCATGGCGATGATGTTTCCATTGGCATCTCTGGGGTAATCGATCCTCTCAGAGACCCAGAAGACTTCCACCGTACAGGGGGGGAACTCCATTCCTGAACAGAAGAAAACACAGACACAGGCTTGATCAAAAGTGGCTAAACTGATGGTTGGGATTGGACAATGAGGAAGAAAAAAAAAAGAACACCATACTTAACTTTCAAGATTTTATATTTAATTAAAAAACCTGAAAATGAGGATAAAAGCAATTTCAGATGAAAACACACGTAAGAAAAGCTAAGCCAAAACTGAGCCCTCTCTGTGATTCTGCAGCTTGTGAACAACTTTTAGCAGCAATAACTTGAAGTAATTGTTTTCTCTCTGATGTGATTTTTTTCTCTCATTGTGGAGGAAGTTTGCCCACTTTTCTTCACAACCTAGCTTTGGCTCATCCAGTTTGTGGTCATGACTTTATACACAGCTCTCTTAACGTTTGACTGGGCCATTGCAACACCATAGTTCTTTTCGTTTCAGCCATTTGGTTGCATGATCCGATTTCAAACGAGCTGTATCTGTTAGTCACATAGCCTCATACTAGATTGTAGAAGACTTCGTATGTGAGTTCATAGTCGACTAAGTAGTTCCTTAAAAACAGCCCTTCCAAGGTGGAACTGATGCACAGAAATTCCACCTTATTTTGTACATGAATGACCTTAAGTCTCAACAGAGGGGATTTTCTTCGTGCGTACTGGACCTTGGGAGGTAGTTACAGAGTTGGAACAAAGGGAAATGAACTGTGCAGAAAGGGTAAGCAGTGAGAGGGACATTGCATCATGTGGCTGGAGTGGAAACCTGGCTTGCTGTCTGGATTTACTATAGCGCACAGTTATGGGGCCTTTATCTTGATCTATGAAGAGCACAGCTGTAGCTTATTGGTGACTCTTTTGAATGTAGGCATTGTAGTACCTTTTTGTAAAAACAAAGACTTCAAGATGCTGGGATTCTATAGCTGCAAAACAAGTCCAGCTCACCACTCGTCCTGGATTGGTAGTGGGTATCGTGTGCTGACATCTTGTATCTGGTTTTCAACAGATGTGTTGCCAGGCACCCAGGCCAAACATTTCATCTTTGGTCTTACATCACATTGCCTTCATTTCAAATATGGAGAATGCAATAAGACATGTTCACCTTCTCATGTTCTTTGTCAAGAAAACAGTTTTTTGAACAATATCTATTCAGTCTGTTTTCTTATTGTTTTGTCAAGAACTTTAGCAATGATTGTGCTAATTGAGGTCTGTGGATTCTCTAGAGTCTCAGCTGTCTTGGATCTTTTTCCCCTTGTGGCTAATCTCTCATTGTAGAAGAATCAGTTTAAAATCGGTTTAACATGGTGTTAAAATGCTTCCCAGATGTCCCACTCCCCACTGGGTGTCCGGGCAGCAGGCGGGGCTCACTCCTTGGGGTACGGCGCGGCCCTGGGCCTGGTGGACCGGGGTCCTCCTGTCCTGCGGAGGTTTGTGGGGAATGTGGGTGCTTATCCAAGCCAGCACCAGCCTTCTATCCTTGTGTCTTCCTGCTCCTCTACATGACTCATCCACACATTCACATAGGACCCAGAGGTGTTGCGTGTTCCAGGATGTTGGGGAGGTTGTCTCACATTTCCAGAGACTACCAGCTCCTTAGTTTTAATTACATCTTTGACATCTTTACATTCAACAGATGTACACCTCACAAGCTGTCAAATGGTGGCCTGACCTCCGCCTCCTCATTTCTTTTAACTCCATGGCGGAGTGGAGTGGTAAGACAAAGATCCACTCTTGGTGCAGTCCAGGTAAAGCTTGTTTTTTCACCTTGCACACACACATATACACAAACATACAGGACACCTGCTCACTCACCTACATACCCGAAAGTTTGGGGGACAAATAATCGCAGTGGTCTTGATTCAGTTTCAGAGACCTGGGATGGTTGCTGTTTTTGTCTCAGCCTGTTTCTGTTTTTTTTACTTGTTTTTCTCTTTCAGATTCCAAATGTTTGTGTGCCCGTTGTGTTTTCTTGTCTTTCAGATTTGCAGCAGATGTTTCACAAAATTTTTTTAAATGCCACTCAGATTTATAAAAAGCCACAAATGTCTTCTATAACATTTTTGCGGATGTCTTTCTGCTGTGGTATTGTATTCACACACACACACACACACACACACACACACACACACACACACACACACACACACACACACACACACACACACACACACACACACACACACACACACACACACACACACACACACACACACACACACACACACACACACACACACACACACACACACACACACACACACACACACACACACACACACACACACACACACACACACACACACACACACACACACACACACGAATGATCTATACCAGTAAAATCTTTTCTAGCGGTGCTTAAAGCTGCTGTTGATCAATCAGACCAAAGTATTTCATGAACTGCCTCTGGCCACAATTTAAGCACTTGTACACACAAGTGTATTTTTTTCTTTTAACATGCCTCTGTTTCTACTGTTTTAGATTTTGTTACATATTAATGACATATTAATACTTCATGTTGATGTTCATCTGATATCCATTTGCACAACTGAGCAGAACCAGATGTTTTTTTTTCATTATATCTTGAAAAGTTATTAAAATAAAAAAGAACTAAAACATTTTCATTCATTTCATTTTCACATTACTGCATGCAAGGCAACGATAAGTATATTATCTAATCAGTTTGATGTTGTGGAGCCACTAAAATAGAATCTTGTTTAAATCTACATCAAAGAAGCTGAAAGGCTTCAAACACTCCAAGCAGACTTGGTCAAGCTTCCCATCTTCATGAGAAGTGTGGTGTCGTTACGGAGACTTTCAACCTGAAGTAAGTAGATTCCCAAAGTAAGCGTTTCACCTGCAACTCCACAGAGCTGTGCCAATATGCAAAATAAAGCACTGGATGAGAACAAGAAGTACAAATGTTTCAGTTCCAACCATTTGAGTTAGTGCTTGTTCATCAGAGCAAGTCATTTTCACACGTGATGAAAAGCTGAAGCTTTCAGCAGAAAGAGTTGTTTAGTCATGCTGCTCAGCTTCAAAGAGCGGGAACATCGATTCATCACCATGCCAGGCCATTCATTAGCACCAGTGTGGTCCCACGACAGAAGATTACCACACCAATGGCAGCCGGCCTCTAATGACATGGAAACTGACCAACTCCCAACAAGCAGGCCATTTAACAGCAGGACAGTCCGGGGAAGCCAACAGACTGCAACTCACACTTGGCAAAGACTGTCTGATTATGTAAAGAAAAAGAAAAGAAAAAGAAGAGAAGTGCAGCCTTGCACCGAAACACTGTCCCTTGCCTTCAGGAGCAAAGACGCGTCATGAGCCAGCTGTAAATACATTTAGAAATAGGAGTTTCAGTACATAAGGAGGAGTCAGACAGACTCCCATGGAGACTCTGTCACCATGTTTGACGTCACAGGAATGCTGACATGAGTTCATGTTTTCTGGAGCGTAGTGGATAATGACTCATCATATTAGTTTGTCTCCATGTACATGTACAGACGGTCTTTGAATTTCTTTTTTTTTAAAGAATAAATAAAAAATATGAGTTCATGATGTGGTCATGCATGCTTTAGTTGCAGACTAGATGGTATAATCTTGTAAAGTCTTAAAGAATGGCCTTGTGTATGTGCCATATAGTTAAATATGGTGAGATCATCAGTCAAAGCCTCACCTTCGTTAAAAAGTTCAATGAAGTCCAGGGCGTGCTTCAGTATCACTCTCATAGCTTCAAAGATGTTACTCCTCAAAACACCTTGAGGCTGAGGGCCAACCTCGAGACCTGCAATGAAACAACCAACAGATCCACTTGTACGTGAGAAACATTTCTGCCAGAAATGTAAGCTTTAAGTAGAAATATTTAAAACATTGTATCTAGAGCTGGAAACAGTTGGAGGGGTAATACCTGTTACATTTGAGTGACACAAAGTCAATAAAAACAACATAAAATCTTAATGACCATAATACAGACAACAGAAATCTACAAGAGTCATACATGTTTCACGAAAAAAAAAGAAAGAAAATCACAAAACTACAAGAGACACAAACTTTAAGAGAGAATTAAACGTAGCACAAAGAGACACAAAACTACCAAAAGACCATGAATGATTGTAGAAGTGAGAATCAATAGAAACAAAATAACCACAAACTTTTGAAAAACACAAATTAAAGACTATGACAATCAGCGCTGCACAAATCCCCCCTATAAGGAAACACAGAATGACTATCAGTGAAATGAAGACGAGGATGGGAAAATAAAAACAAAAAAAATCCCAACAGCCAAAAAGAGAATCAATCTGAACACAATGTAGCTAAAATTAACCATGAAAGTATTTATATGACTTCAGAGAAGGTGATCATGAAGAAAAGCAGAACCACATTCTTATGATGACAAAAAGAGAAGAAAAGACTCTTAAAGCCAAAAATCTTGTTTGTATGTTAATTACCTGAACTGTATAACATTTTAATTCTGATATTATACATTTTGAATGGCTGATGGGCCGTTAGATTGCTGTTCTGTGCTACTCATGCCATTATCAAAAATAGTGTCAAAACCAGAGGTAAAAATAGACAACAGAGCACCAACATACAGACGCAACGAGACAAGCCAATAACTACAAAGATATTCAAAACATTTTGTTTGAAACTCCTCGTTGCTGCAGATCATCTGAAGTCAAAACGTGACTCTTGTAACTATCTCTATTTTGCAATCATACACTGCAGAATAAAGATGGCAAACATTTATCATGTACAGTTCAGAACAGCCTCCAACAACAGCTCAGGCTTGATTCTGAAGTTTTTTATCTGACTTATATTAGAAATGTTCAGTCTCATTTAACACTATGCTCAAAAGTTCCTAAACCCGCCCCTGGCACCGTCCTCGGGGGAAAACTGGCCGAAGTGGGGAGACTCACCAACGGGGTGCTTGGCCACAGAGCGTGAAGTGGAATATTTCAGGAGAGGGTGTTCATTCATCAGAACGAGACAACTGGCTGGAGCGATGGCTTTCTGGGATACAAAAACAACACAAATAGGAAGATAATGAGCTGCGGATAATAAAATAATAATTCAAAAGACACGCAAAGGTTATGTGCAGGGTTTTATGCAACACAGCGGTCATGTGTTTTAAGATTCTAGTCATATGCGTCACCATGTACTGGAGCAAAACATGACACGTGCAATTAAAAGAGCAGGTCTACACTGGGCAAGTGCATGGCGTATTTTAGAGCAAAAAAACACAAACTAAAATGTATTTCCACTGAATTTGCTTTTAGTGCAGCATACGGAAGAGCCATAAGATCTTGTCATCTAAACCTGAAACACTAGGAACAGAAGAACCTAATGAGTTATTTAATAACGGTTTGTTGACTGTGTGCCACGGGGGGATGCAGGTGATTTCAGAAGTTAATCTTCGATCCCTGTGTGGCAGCTTGTATTTCTAAGAATCCTGTACCAATTTTCATTAGTTTTAATCTCCAGTTGGAACAAATTGATGTTGTATTTGACATTAAATTAAATAGTAGTGACATAATCTGAAGAAGTGAAGTGAAATAGTCCATCCTGCCAAACCTGCAGATTGCATTTCACAGACCACATCAGGGAGGGGGTAAATATTAGCAGGCCTTGTCGTATAGCCCTACATAATCTCCAAAAAGCCTTTAATACTTCCAACCAAAAACTCTTGCTCTTAATGATTTAGGTTGCGTTTTAGATAATCTCTGCTCATGGTCCTACAACCACAACGCGACCTTGGCAAATGACAACATTTTTAGTCAGGAAAACAGCCATGCATCACAGTATTGACTTCAATTATTCTGGCCAGGGTCTTTACTACATCACTTTGACTTTTTTGACATAACATTACCAGACAGAACTAAACAGTTGATTCAGTCACATCTAACACACTCTCTCTATCGCTCTGGTGGACTTGTTTTGCTTTTACAGCCACAGGATGGTACATTTCACATGCTCCGAGGGCTCCTTTGACTGCATGTTGTAAGTTTACAGCAACAGCAAATCCCACACTTGGACTTGGCTCCAAACATTTTCTGAGATTTATTGGTTCAGAAGCGATGCCAGAAAACCCCACATCTATCCATGAAACAGTGTTAAAGTCAAGGATTAAGTACATTTTAAAGAACTGTTCTTCCTAAATCCTTCCTCCAAACCCAGTGTTGACATTCCCAGACCAAAGCCCTTCCAGACCATATTTATCATTTCACTTGAAAATGTTTTCGTAAACAGTAAAGTAATAATCTTGACATTGACTCTTGATCCCAGATTGTTTCAAATTTATATTTTTACAGTAAACAGAGAGAGAAAAAAAGTCCATAAGATCTTCTTAAAAAAAAGTAAACTGTTTAATCGTTTCAGTAGCGGTGACCTTTTTTGGGTCTTACCAGAGATCATCATAAAAAAGTTCACCTGACAAACTATATTCCCTTCAGATTCAGATAGGTAAAATACATTTTATACCCTGCAACATTTTGCTGCTGAGAAAAAAAAGCATTTGAGCCTCTGATCTCATGAAGACCTTAGTCAGTGGCTATTGCCTGTTTTTTATGTTTCAATATGCATTTTCTGACTTTAATATCTGACCTCTTACCACCATTCGTCCTTAAAGGCTTAGGATTCCACAAAACCACAAAAATACAACTTTCCTGTTAATGATCTTTAATCCTTGCCTTTTATATGTTATGAAAATTCAATTTTCTTTTAACACCATCAGAAGAATCTATTTGAAGTAGCACACATGCACAAAAGTGTGTGTCTCCTCAGGCTGATGTGAGAGTTTTTGCTTAAAGCAAATGATGACCAACGTGTATTTTGCTATGCTTTAAAGGTTAATCCCAAAAGCAGGTCATCTGATTAGTTACAAGTTTAAACTGAATTAAGGTTTTAAAGGTGTTAGTGAAATATTGACCAGAAAACAGACAGTATTAGTCACCATAACTTCATTTTTTTTTTCAACCATTTGGAGAAAACGCCTGATTATTATTAATATTATTTGTTTTAAAACATATGGTATACACGTCTCATAGGCATTTGTTAATGAATTCCCTCTAATAATTGAACTTTTCACAAATGTGACAGCAAGTTCTCATGACAGCTCCTCACTGCCTCCAGGACACAGGTGTATCGGCACTGCAGGGTGCTGAGATTCAGTCAGACGTGAAACACGTGGTACCTTTATGTAATTCATCATCTGGAGGTTGAAGTGATCTTTGGAGCTTTCCAGAATCAGAGTGCTGCCCATGTTAGACGTGGTGTTGTGGAGGTCAAAGATGACGTCATAGGCCTCTGGGCTCCCTTTGGGTCCAAATATCCTGTTGATCTCCTGGGCTCTCCGCACCTCGTAGGGTAAGTCATCGCCTCCGTGGGCACTGCAGAAACACACAAACACACGTTATTAGAAATCAGACCGGAGCCAAGACAGTCACATTTTATCAGGGAATTCAGCTGAAAGAACAATGTGCCACAAAGCTTATTAATCATTCACAGGTTGGTGTCTTCACAGTATCAGGAAGAGTCGTGTTAACTCATTAACTGTAGGGTTAGACACGTTACTACAGCAGCAGTAAAATAATGATGGGAAACCTTTGGAATTTACTGCTTTTCTGCATTCATTTACCGTACTATAAAATGTGATTTGATCATCTACCGTACGTCACAACATAGGGCTGGGCGATTATACGATCTCGATTTGTGATCGCGATCAAATTAAGCTCGATCACGGTGATCAGCTGTGGGTCTACTTTCTCGATCACGTGCAAAACATGCTGCAGCAAAGTGCACGACAACCAATCACAACCCGCTTTCCTGGCACCGCGCTGTCTGCATTAATTGATCATGCATGACATGCCGCGGCAAGTTGCATGACCATAGGCAGTAAACTAGTCACATCTGCCTCCCCTGCACTGGTGGGAGCAAGCGTGACCAGAGAGAATAAAACTACAAGACAACAACCGCAGGCTAGCGTTAGCTTAGCTTCGAGCCGACCGGGACTCACGGTTAGCGGTTATTTATTTATTTATTTCGCCGGACAACTTCTTCTGAGCGTACAGGAGGAGGGTGTGATGGATTCACAAAATGCCCTTCGTGATGGATGTATTGTGTATTCGAACCGCACTCATTAAAGTTGTGATTCGCTCTGCTTGTACCACAAATTACTCTGATCACCGCCGACTTCAGAAACTCCGCGGCCCCGACATGGGTGTGTGTGTGTGTGTGTGTGCGTGTGTGTGCGCTCAGCGGAGTGAATGTGTCGGAACGCGGAGGCAACAAGCAGAGCTCACCAGATGACGCCGTAGGCTCTGCGTTGGTGTAACGCGGGACCATAAATCAGCCTTAAGTCCCTTTAGGCTAATACTGTGAGAAATAACCTCTCATAATAGCGGTACTACAGTTAATAAATGTAATAAAACTGCCGTTTCTGCTGGCTACTGAGTCCTGTAAGTGGCGAGTGAGTTTTAACTCCTTAATTACTAACCAGCGTCAGAGTCACGCACAGTACACAAACTGTGATGTTAGAAAGCCACCTGTTGGTCAATTTAAGCAACCGCATCGCCAGCTGCTTGACAGTGGCTCAACTCATTAGTTTACTGTATTTGTTTTTAATAATGTCATTGCAATTTTATCTATGCAATTGTGAAAAAAATGGCAAAATAAATGAAAAACTGTGAACAACCGCATTCCGTAGGCTATTCGGTACTCAGTATTCAGCCAAGTCTTTAAATTTTAATCCGCTTCAGTTTTGGCCTCAAATTTTCATTTTGGTGCAACCCTAGTTTTTTCGGTGGGTACCACTGGTAGCATTCTGGATTCTTGTTAAAACATGCTATTTGCTTTATTTGTTAATAAAAAAAAACTAATCTCTGGTTTCTTTCTATTTTATTCCATAAGGGAGGGGGGATCTTCTGATTTAAAAAAATCGTGATTAAAAATCGAGATCGTTCAATATGGGAAAAAAAATCGTGATCACTTTTTTTGCCATATCGCCCAGCCCTATCACAACAGCAGACAAACACTGCGTGTTGAGGCTAATAACACTCAAACAATTACAATTAAACATGTACAATACTGGGTGAAAAAAAAGTAAACCCATAGGTAAGTTACTTAAACAAAACCTTAATGGAGTCAGTAGTTTGCACACCTGAAGTCCAGTTGATGGCATGATATTGGAAGTTTGGGACTACCATGATTGGTAAAAAACTTACGGTATTTATAAAAGAAAACCCATAAAAAGCACACTAAAAAGACAATGTTTTAATTTAGCTGTTCATAAGAAGCATCTGATGATATGATCCACGCCTTGCAAAAAGCAATCTCTAAAGACATCCGATTAAGAGTAGTTGATCTACACGAGGCTGGAAAAGGACAAAACAATCCGGTGAAAGTGCTACGCCATGCATCAGTTCACAGTTAGACAAACCCTCTGTAAATGGATCAAGTTTGGCACTGTGGCTACTCTTCCTAGGACTGTGCTCCCAGCCGAGGTTATGGGTAACAGCTAAAGGCTTGAAGACATTACTGGAGCTGACAATCATTTCTGTTCATGAGTCTACGATAAATAAATCATTGAACAGGCAGGGCAACACTACGGGCAAAATGTTTTGTGCACTCAGGAAACAAAAGTGGAATGGTTCAGAGACAATATTCAGCACTATGGATGACATGAAAAGAGCACAGTTTAGCAACAACAAAACATCATTCCAGCAGAGAAGTGCAGTGGAGGGAGCTTCATGGTTCATGCCTGCTTCACTGCCTTAGGCCCTGTACCACTTTACATCATTAAGGGGAAAATACAAATATCCTACATTATAATGTCAGGGTGACTGTCAACCCTTGTGATAAAGCAGAACCATGACCCCAATAACTGAAGTAAATCCACCACAGAATGGCTTTGGAAAACAACAACAACAAACCATCTCCCTTTAGGAAATTCCACCTGAACTTTGTACAGATTTCATCCAGAGCGATTGAAAGCACCTGCAGTCGAAGTCATCATTACCAAAGGAGGTCTGAATAGCTATTTACTCTAAGGGTTCATTTCCCTTTTCTCCTCCAGACCTGTGAATGTTCAATGGGTAATAGTTTATGTGATCTTAAGCAGATGGTGTTTCTCAATTTCCAGAACTTAAATAAAGGTCAGATCACATTTTATTGCAAATGAATGCAGAAAATTAGTTATTTTCAAGACGATCTGGGTGACTTTTCTTGCCATTGTATGTAAAGCATGGATGCCCAAATGCACCCAAATGCCCAACCCAAATAACTTGATTGTCGCCATGTTACTTCAACCTTTGTTAACATAGAAGTCATGGGAGGCATTAAAGTGATTGTGTAAAACAAAACTACAGTTCAGGAGTACAGTAGTTTAAGAGCTTCAGACTTAATTGGGAATTATAATATGCACACTGAAGGATCCTTGAGCGGAGGGTTTTATCCTCCAGCTTAAACTCCTCTTCAACAAACTCTGACCACAGAATAAAACCTGCCCCCCTCCCGTTGATGTTTTCTCACTCCAAGCTTTTTTAAAGCATTTCAAAATAACCACAGCTCCAGCACCTTCTCCAAGCCACACTAGAATAAAAAACAACAACAAAACAAAAAAAACACCTCTGCTGTCCATATTGTCTCACCTCCACTCATCTGCCCTTTAGGCTCAGTTTTCAGCTATTCTCCGGTATAGTCTAGATCGCCAGGACATGACTACAGAAGCATTGTGTGAGCAACTGTGGGTTTCAACACTTTGTTCTCAGCTGAGAGACGTGGAGAGGCTAAATTTAAGGAAACGGCAGAACAGTTAGCCTATCAGAGCTGGAAAAGGGGACATTATGAGCTGTTTTTAGAAAATGCCTTGCACTGCCTAATCTTCTTACATGTTGCCTTCAGAGAGGTCAATCAGTGCATAAGCTGAAGAGTGTCAAAAAAGATCAACTAACATCTGCAGGCAGAGACTGGAAGCACGTCACTCACGCAATCTGAGCTCCCAACGTCACTTAATTTTTGCATCTGTAGGTAAAATATAGTCCATAAAAGAACATAGGATGCAATAAGAATAAATCCTGAAGGATGTTTGTCACTTGATTAGAGAAGAGTGGTGATGCCAGATGTGTTGAAATGAAAGCCCATTGTGGGACCGCTGTTTCCCAAGTAAATGCCTTGTAATGCAAGACCTCAAACTAAGGTAATGAAAAAAACTTGCTTTTATAATATTATATGATTGTATAATCATTATTAATGCATGGTTATGCAATATAAATATATTCAACCATTCTACAGACAGTTTGCTATAACACTCTTTAAGAAGGTTGTGTCTCAGGAGGGAGGACAGAAGTCTGCCAATTGGGAACTCTTAAGTAGAAGCATCCTTGGGCAAGACAATAAACCCCACACTGCCCCTGGTGAGCCCAATGGTGTATGATTGTGTGGAGAATGGGACAAAGAGAGGTATAAACGCAACCGAAAAGAGAGTCTGTGTCGATCTCCTCAGACAAAGACAGTGCTATGTGGATGGGTGAATGTGGCTTGTAGTGTAAGAGCGCCTTGAAAAGGGCTATAAAAATATAGTTTAATTTACCTTGTGAGACATTTACATTTTTATTATCGAAGACATACAAGGGTAAAATAGGACCCCAGTACTGGATGAAGTCCTGGGAGCATCTCAAGCAGGCCCCCTTTGAAACCACTGTGCCAGCTTTGACGTAAAACACAACAAAATGCATCTCAAATGGGACAAAATGGTATTCCAAGCAGTACCCGCCTGGTTCCACTTGTTAGTGCCGTATTAAAGTGCATTTCCATTGGCGTGTATTCAGGGTAAACCCACCAGACATGAACCTCTAACAGGATCGACCCACTACACAGGAACCTTTTGGCGCTTTTCCACTATTACCTACTCAGCCCGACTCGACTCGCCTTGGCGCTTTCCCACTAAGGGTCTAACGTGCTGAGCAGATACTTTTTCTGTAACTATTCTGCCGAGGTTCTAAGCGGGCTGAACTCGGCTGTATCTGACGTCATCACGCTACACGGCACCGATTGGTCAGGGGGTTGGGAGTCAGACGTCTGAGTCAGGATGTGACATCAGTTGAAGAGCGACTCTGACGGAGGTTCTTGTTCATTTTATTCGACAGGCAATGGCAGCGCAAAAGTATGTTTCATGATCGAACTCTGAGGTGCAGATGCTCATAAACCTGGTGGCTGAGAAAGAATTAAAAAGGGATCTAGACTGGTGATAAGGAACGACCAGATCTACCAGGAGCTCTGTCACTTCATAGCAGCTCGCGACTCCCAGCTGACTTTTCAGCAGCGCTGAGACAAACAAAATAAAAAAAAAAAAGCGTTGCCGCTTGAAACTTCTCTCACCCTCACTTTTTAACTTGATATCGAACACAAGCCACAGACCCAGCAGCACATTTATCATCTTCTCCATTATCTACATCTTTAGTGTTGTTGTCTTCTTCGTTTAGATACACAATCAAATACGTCACAGCAGCTTCACTCCAACCTCCTACTTCTGCTCCAGGTGCTGAATTGTTATGGAAAAGAAACCAGGCCGAGTTGAGTGGAGTTGAGCTGAGATGAGTAGAGCAGAGTACGTACAAGTGGAAAAGTGACATTTGACTGAAGAAATAACACAGCTGACCATGGGGTGGCGGTAATGAGCATTTTTGGCTGTTTGTTAACGGCCAACAGGTTAAAAGCAGCGACCCGCCATGTAGTTTCCATTGGCCAACCTGATTACCTCTCCTACTACAAGAACTGCAGTCCATCTTTTTCCACCAATTAGTTGTGTGGCCCTTTCTCTACTTTGAGTCTAAAATAAAAAAAGAACATGACCCATCACTAATCTAAGACCTCTGCTGCCAAAGTATCACGGACAACAGTCTACAGCAGTCTACCACAGACTGTCCCCCCCACCCCCCTCTACGTCACATTAACGTAAAGACCCCACTTCTGACCTTATGCATCACATTAACGCATATCCTAGGTCACCTTTGTACAGACTCATTACTCCGGCACTTTAAAACCAACATGTTGTACTTTTTTTTTAAATATATTATTTGCTCTTTTGTATTGCACCAATCACCACAACAAATTCCTTGTATGTGTTAAACTACTAGGCAATAAACTTCTTTCTGACTTTAATAACTGTCCTGGGTAAAAACCAGCATCACATCTTTATAAGAGGTTGGGAAATGGAAAAAAGAGCAATTAAGCAAACATAGTTCAATTAAATTTAGACTGCACTGTAGAACAGTAATATCAACAAGGAAATGATATGGTTTTAAGGAATAAAAAGTTAATTCAATCAGATAGTGACCAATCTCCAACTATGCACCTTATAAAAAACACTGCAGATGAGTTTGGGATTCGGGGGGGCATCATCCACCCAAAATTAATAGGCTTCCATTTGTGTTTGTGCACGCATTTGCGTAGGACATCATCTTCTGCTGTGGTGCACTTGAAAAAAAAAAAAAAAAAAGAGTAAATAATAAAAAATGGTCTTAGCTGGCTTGCAGCTGGGTCACGTTCCGCTCACGTTTCTCCTGCAGGCTGGCAGTGAAGCCCGGGAGGAGGGACGCAGCTCTGCGCTCATTGGGTACCGACGCACACACGACCCGTGGAAACATCACCGGACCAAAGACACTATAGACCGTGATGGAAATCCACGTGACTCACGAGAACTGTGTATGCATTATCCCCCTAGACGTGTTTAAGCCTCATCACAGTGATGGTGATTATAGATTAGCCTATATTATGTTTGGTACATTGATCCCTTTTAGGCGTCCATATCAATCTGGCAGAGCACGTGTACTCAGTTACATCTATTATGCAAAAAAAAAAAAAAAGGATTTGATTATAGTTTCCTACTAACATCTTCGAGGACAACATACACAGCAGTTATCACTGGAGTTGGTGCGCGCATATCTTAAAGGGGACCTATTATGAAAAACACGTTTTTTCTTGCTTTAACATATATAAAGTGGTCTCCCCTCAGCCTGCCAACTCAGAGAAGGAGGAAAGCAACCAAATTCTGCAGTGTCTGTACAGCCGCCCGGATGAGCCATCCAGTCTGATGTGGCTTCTACGAGCCGTTCAGATTCTGCTCCCGTCGTTACGTAACCAAAAATGCGATTTGCATCGGTTGGCCTTCAATGCGTGAAACCACGCCCACAAATAACTCCGCCGGCCGGAGCTTCCGCCATTTTTCATAGCGGTGTATCGCGTCATTCAGGCAGCCAATCAGCACAGTGCCTCATTATCATAGCCCCGCCCACTCAGAATCCCTCATAGATAATGAGGTTAGAGAATGGGAAGATAAAGACATGGCTCAGAGGCTGAATTTCTAATTTATTTAGCAAATACAATCAAAAGCTTGTTTTTAAGACATTCAAGGCCTGTTTAAAATAGGTATTAGATGCCATGATAGGTCCCCTTTAAATCATAATAATAAACTGAGGTCAATTTAATTTTGTAAAGACATACACGGATAAGGATATAGTCCCTACTGATAGATGTAATAATGTTTTGTAGATATGTGCATTAAAAAAGAAAGAAGGAAAAGTTTTAATTGATCATAGCGGATAGTGACAAGGCCGTGAAGTTAGTCTTAGGTTGGATAGCTGACAGCCATTCACTGGGATCAACGTCTCAAAATTCTTAATAGTAAATAGTAGCAAATAGTAAATTATTAAACTTAAGGTGAATTGTAATAATGCAATTGACAAATGAAGTTAATCTGAAATTGAATGTTTTTAAATCAATTTCAAAGTCACAGAACTTTAATTTACACAGATGGAAGAAACTCAGGAAGGGTCATGCTTGAATTGGGGAGATAAAAATCTCAGTCGACGGGCAAGACGGATGGAGGAATTCAAAGGCAGACTTTTCCACATCTTGCTCTCGTCATAAAATCAAACTTGGTCAGTATTATCAAAAGTTAAGTTATGTCTCATAAACTGTGTTGCTCTATTGATGTCAACAATCGATTAGGAATGAAGGAATCTTGCTCTAGTTGTAAAAATGACTGCAAGATCTCCAATCTTTAATCTGCAGCCTAAAGCTCTGCCTGCATAGTCTTTAGATCAAATGGCCTGTCATACATTAGTCTAAATATTTCTATTTAGACTAATGTATGTATTTCTATTTCTATTTTCTTTTTACATGTTTGCAAAGATGCCTAATGTATGGCTGGCATAAAATATTTTGCTTTGAATTTGAAAGGTTGCTCTATTTATTCTTTACACTTTTTTTCAAAGAAATCTATTCATTTTCATATATTCTTTCCAGAATATTCCACATCTTTTGACCCAGTGACTCAAGTTGAATGGAACTACTACAAGACACAAAGGACATACATTTTTACCAAATTTGAGGGATTTTAATAATCCCAAAAGGAATGTCTTTATGATGTATTTACAACGTATTTTTTCCATTTTCCTGTATTTTTCCATTAATTTCCAACCCGCAGGACCCAGTGAATCCAAAACTAAGCTCCAATGTAGCACCACAAGTGACAAATTTGACACAGCTTTTGAATTATAGAAGGAAGTAGCCCTCAAATCCAATAAAAGAGGGAAATGTCGTCAGGTGCTTTCCATTTACCTCTGTAGTTGGAATTATATCACATGTTCCAGTTACAATCCATGAAAATGTACTTTTCTATTTATCAGACTATATGTCACTGCTGCTAGTGCTTTTGAGGCTATTTAAAAGAAAAAACATTAAAATGAATAAAAGACAATAGTGTTGTCTAAAATGTTGATGTTAAACTAGAAAAAGCCCTTTATGACCAATGATCAGTACTCGATTTGAGGGGGGGATGAGGGGGGATGGCATCCCCCCTGAAATAAAAACAGTCAAAATCATCCCCCCTGTAAAACTGCCATCCCCCCTTTCCATCCCTCCCTTATGTCATTTCATCAATGAATGTGGTTTTACTGGTATTTCAACATTTAGAGTCATCACCAGAAAAATAACTTTTTATTTTCACCTGTTTCAAGTAAATTTTCACTTGAAATAAGTAGGAAAACCTGCCAGTGGGACAAGATTTATCTTCTTATTACAAGCAAAAAAATCTTGTTCCACTGGCAGATTTTTCTACTTATTTTAAGTGAAAATCTACTTGAAACAGGTGAAAATTGTTTTTTTCCAGTGATGAGTCTTGTTTTAAGTGTAATGAGGTTTTTATTTTACTTATCCTGTGAAGGACAGAGTCATATTGATAAGTTCAGAAAACTGATTTTTATTGTTGTGTTTTGATGTATTTGATGTAAGCCCAGTGGATATTTAAAGCTTAAAGAAGGCTGCATTTAACTGCTGCTATGTCATTCCTGCAGTATTTCTGCAGGTGTTTTGGTCAGTGCTATTATTTGTAATATATTATATTATTTGTATTCAGCAAAAATTATCTGTCCCCATATGATAAAATCCACCATCCCCCCTGATTTGTTTTTACAACTCGAGTACTGCCAATGATAATAACTCCAGAGACAGCAGTAAGCGGTCGGGTATCCAACCTCAGACCAACTTCTCCGCGGTGACAGCTGCAGCCCCGCGCCGGTGTGTGTTTACCTGAGATTTTCCGGGGTGAAGGCTCGGTTCAGATCCGTGTCCACATATCTGCTGCACTTCTCCACAGCCTTCGGGTTGGCGATGAAAGGTTTGATGTCGAGCCCTCTCCTCTGGATCTCGGCGCTGTTTTTGATCCACAGATTGACGAGCGTCACCCCCGACATCTCGTTGCCGTGCGTCCCCCCGAAAATAGCCACTTTCCTCGCCTCGCCGAAGCGCGCCGTGTTGTGGTTGTTGTTGTTGGAGGAGGACATGTCTGGAGCAGGCAAAGGTGCAGAGCAAAGGTACGAGAAAAGTTTGCAGCTGGAGCTTGGCAGTTTCTGTTTTGTCCCTTTACGTAACGCGTATGCTGTTATCGGTCACTCCGCGTAAAAGCTGCTGTTGTGATCAAGCACATCTCGGACTGAAGGCGAAGTCCCCGATAGACAGGTCGCTGCCGCTGTTTTTACCTGTTACTGACAGATCTACAGCCAAAATAAAGCCCTCGGCTTCCGGTACAAGTCTTCCAAAATAAAATGTTTATTTTCGTGTCTGTTAAGCTGGACGCTATGCCACTTCCGGTCAAGTTTTTCAATGTAAAAGGTATTTGAGGAAGTACAAAACTTCCTTGAATACCTTTAACGCCTTTCCAAATACCTTTTACCGTTTTCAATGTAAAAGGTATTTGAGGAATTTAAAACTTCCTTGAATACCTTTAACACCTTTTCAAATACCTTTTACCTTTTTCAATGTAAAAGGTATTTGAGGAAGTACAAAACTACCTCAAATACCTTTAACACCTTTTCAAATACCTTTTACCTTTTTCAATGTAAAAGGTATTTGAGGAAGTACAAAACTTCCTCGAATACCTTTAACGCCTTTTCAAATACCTTTTACCTTTTTCAATGTAAAAGGTATTTGAGGAAGTACAAAACTCCCAAAAGCACACAATTAGTTTGAATCCCGCAATGTTTACAAGATGTACTATGTAATACCGCTGCTTTACAGTACCATTTGCTGTTAATTATAGGGTATTTAGGGTAATTATTGATTCCTCAATGCTCTGAGTAAAGAAAAAGCCCCATTTATCTGTAAAGAGGCCTATTCAACATTGCTAAATAGACAAAATGTAAATACTCATTAATATCTGAGGGCTGCAACTACCTCGTGTTGTTTGCATCTTTTCAGACATTTTAAACAGGATTTATGTTTTGTGTATTGTTGCGCGTGTGCATGTATATATAGATAGATGTGTGCACAGTGGGTATACATTTATTTTGTTGTAAATTCAGTTAAAATAGATTCAGTTATCTATATACATTAATTTACAATGGATTCTAAACGTTCAAAATGTGTGTATGTATATGTGTATATATCTATTTGTATATAGATACATAGAT
Source organism: Cololabis saira (assembly GCF_033807715.1). Classification (NCBI taxonomy): domain Eukaryota; kingdom Metazoa; phylum Chordata; class Actinopteri; order Beloniformes; family Belonidae; genus Cololabis; species Cololabis saira. The sequence continues at coordinate 20,239,206 of NC_084600.1, read as the reverse complement.
TCATACTAGTGTTAACGTTGTTCTGCTCTATACAATGGTTTGGACATGTCCTTTATACAGACATATATACTTTAATATGCTGCATGAAATTCTGTTTGGAAGTAATGAATGTTGTATAATTCAGCTAGTGGGATCTTTAGGTTTGTTCTTATTTTTTATTAAAGTCAGTATCCACATCTGTGCACATTTCAGCAAGACAATCCCAAATCGCTTTCATATTCTGCTGTGATAATCTAAATGAGGAAAATGTGAAGAGTTAAACATAGGGTTAAAACCATTTTGCAAATCATTACATTTTCTTTGGGATGTTGGAACAAAAGGCCAGAATTAGTTAGTTTATAATAACTTTTTTATTTAAATGTGGACTACGTAGCAGCAAATGTCCCCCTTCAGCACTAGACACAAAGTTTCAAACCACACTTTTGACATTATTTTTTACATTTTTTGGTCCAAAAATATTTTTTAAATATAAAAATACAAATGCAATTACGGCAAAATACTATGTAAATTCTTCTAAAAACCAATAGAGAGCAATAGTCATAAAAATATTTTGTTGTAAGGTACATATTTAAAAAAACATCACTTCAATACTTGTAACTCCAAGACTGCAAGGTAAAAATGAGTTTACAAATACAGTGAAAGCTCTGATCACATCTGATCATCAGCTTGTTACTAGTCTGAGAAGAGCTCCTCACTTGGATTATAAAGCGCCCTCTTGGCTTTTTTAACCTTGTTTTTCCTGACAGTGTGTGAAGAGGAGGTTTCAAGTTGAGTAACAGGCGTGTCTGGTACGGCAGAGATGAAACTGCAATCAGCTCCTTGCTTTTTCCTTTTTTCTTTTTTGGTTTCATAGACCGCTGTGTCGGTAGTCTCTGTGAGGGATTTCAGTGGAGCTAAATGTTCATCACCATTGTCCCCGCTTTCCTTCTTCTTCTTGACTCTCGCATCACCTAATCCCAACGTACTTGAAGACGGTAAAGTGTGTTCAAACAGAGTTTCTGCGGTCGCTTGGCCTTCAGATAAAATGCTATAAATTAAAGTTTCAGAGCTGCGACCATGTTTGCGCTTTTTCTTGGGTGAAAGTGAACTACAGGTATTCAGTGTGGAATCTTCTGATTTGGTGTCTTCAGGGGCAGCTTTCTGTTTTTTCTTCTCCTTCTTCCTTTTATTTCTCTTGTGTTTCTTTTTTTCCGCGATCCCCGGTTCAGGTAGAGCCCCTGGACTTGTTTTCTGTGGTTCCTCAAAACCTGTCTCTCTTTCCACACTGTCCCATACAGCTGACCTCTTCTTTTTCTGCAGCCCACTTTCCTCCAGACCTGCTGCCACGTCTGTTGATGTGGTTGTTAAATGACGGATGCTGACGTCAGGCGTTTCTGCACCATCGCCGTGACAAGCGTGTTTATCTCCATGTGTCTGACCGGCTTTTTCCTCTTCATCAGCAACAAGGAAGGAAGAGGTCTTCCTCTTATACTTTGTCTGTGCAGACGCCAAACAATCACTTTGTGAAGCAGTGGCTTCTGACACAGTCGTGTCGGACAATTCCTTCATTTTCTTTTTTTTCTTTTTCTTCTTCTTCTTCTTCTCAGTTGCCAGATCAGCATCTTGCTCCTCGAGGGCCTCAGTCTTTTTGGGTGTATTATCAACAGTTTCCTCTTCTCCTGGAGTATATGAGACTTGCACCCTCTCAGAGACGCTCTGTTTTTTAGCTAACAAGTCCGTACTTCCTGTCACAGTTATAACATCGCTAGAACAGTCCACATCTACACAAATATCTTCTCCAACTTCAGTATTGTCTTTAAAACTTGAGCGTTTCTTTTTCTTTTTGGGCTTTTTTCTTTTAACAGAGGTAAATTCTAATGTTTCCAGAGCAGTTTCAGGGTTTTCCAAACAATCCTCCAGATCCTCAACGTGCCCTGTTGTTGGCGGAGGTAGATCTGTAGTCTTATTCATTGATTTGCCATCATTATATTGAGGTTCATTGGCCATCCCAGTCTCTATATCCACATTGTCATTCATATTTTTTTCCTTCTTCTTCTTCTTCTTCTCATTTGCCAGATCAGCATCTTGCTCCTCGAGGGCCTCAGTCTTTTTGGGTGTATTATCAACAGTTTCCTCTTCTCCTGGAGTATATGAGACTTGCACCCTCTCAGAGATGCTCTGTTTTTCAGCTAACAAGTCCGTACTTCCTGTCACAGTTATAACATCGCTAGAACAGTCCACATCTACACAAACATCTTCTCCAACTTCAGTATTGTCCTTAAAACTTGAGCGTTTCTTTTTCTTTTTGTGCTTTTTTCTTTTAACAGAGGTAAATTCTAATGTTTCCAGAGCAGTTTCAGGGTTTTCCAAACAATCCTCCAGATCCTCAACGTGCCCTGTAGTTGGCGGAGGTAGATCTGTAGTCTTATTAATTGATTTGCCATCATTATATTGAGGTTCATTGGCCATCTCAGTCTCTATATCCACATTGTCATTCATATTTTTTTCCTTCTTCTTCTTCTTCTTCTTCTTGTTCTTCTTCTCCTCATTAAAGCTCACAGCAGCATCCACCTCCACGCTCTTTTCCTTCCGTTGTGACTCCAGCTCATCGGCAGTCTGGGACACATGGGGAGCTTCATCTCCCTCTGCGACTGCTGCTTTCACAGACGGGGCCGCCCGCTGCCCCTCTGCCTCTCCTGGACTTCTTTCTAAAATGCTTTCATAGTCTTTTTTGCCCTTTTTCTTCACCCTTGTTTGACTGCACAGAGCACCGTTATTAGCATCACCTCGGGGGAGATTTGGCCTCTCGGGTTCACACTCTGCGTCCCCCCTCTGGGAAACATCAGCATGAGGCTCAGCCACAGCTGCTTCTTTGACCTTTTCCATGTATTCATCCAGACTTGAGCCACAAAGTGTAGGATCACTGTCGCTACCCACCTCATCTGCTTTTTCTTTTTCATTAAAATTAATATTTTTCTTTCCTATTTTAAGAAATTTCTTTTTCCTTGGTGTTCCGGTTGGAGCCAGGACCTCTCCATCATCAGAGCTCTCACTATCTGAAGACAGTGTAATCCTCCGGACTTTCCATATCGTGCTCCGTTGTTTCTCTTTTGACGCCCATCCAGCAGTACTTGATGTACTTGTCTGCTGTCGTCCTTCATTCTTCCTTGGATTGCAGGAACGTCGCGATATCTTGGGTTTTAACGGCACGGCAAACTGTTTCCTTCCCTGTCAGAGGACACGGTACAAACTCTCAATCACTCTCACAAAGTGCTTCAGGATCTGTTTTATTCTTGGTGTAAACAGCCTGCTTACCACAATTTTGAAGTCTCCGTCCTCCAAACGGTCTTCTTTATCTTCTTCCCTACAAGAGCAGAAAGGCATTTTATTACCAACTATTCATAGGTACTGTTGCAGTGACCTTCATGCAGGTTAGTGCCGCCCTAAGTACTGAAATAAGGCACACACAGTTAAACGTACCTAATTATTCAGGTGATTTTCTTTACTTTCAATCATCTTTTACATTGTCGAACAAAAGGGATGTAAACAATTAAATAATATATATAGTTTTCTGTGATGATCTAAAAAAAAGGGAACAAATCACAATATGTCTCGTTAGATTTGACTGTTATAGTCAAGATTTTCACAAATAAAAATGTCATCTTTGCTGTGTCTCATACAGTCAGGTGTTTGGAAGGAAAATGTCTCATCTGGACTCATAACACCCAAGTCCTGACGCTTGACTGATAAAAATATGTGTATTCATGGGAATAAACTGGAAACCTTAAGCGCCACGTGAACCGACTGTCATCCAAAATAAATAAGTAAGTACCGGTAAGTAAATAAAAGAATGATCTCTAAAAATATGCTTTCTTAAAGTGTCATTTGTGAGGTTTTCAAACAAAAAAAAAAAGCCAAAAGAAGACCTGAACAACGGATGAGAGACTGCTCTGACATCCCTGTCTTTGGGATGACCACACAGAACTTGGGGTGAAAATAAACACTGCAAAACTACTTGAGGAAAGTTGGAAACATGAGTGGTATCGCAGCTTAAAGAAGCGTGATAGGAGAGTTTTGTGTCTTCAGGCAATCAGGAGAGAAGATGAAAATAAGGGAAACTCAAGAGACCTGGCCAGCTGTTATGTGGATGTTTGTGGTACTCACTTCATTACAGGAAAAATCTCTTCTGGTGTTAAAAATCCAGCTACCTGCCCATCCGTTATCTAAATGTAATGTAGCTGTCCCAAACACCCAGACATTCATCCACCACTATAAATGAAAGGTTTTCCATATAACGCTGATGAAAAATAATTCAAATTCTTTTCTTCTTTCCAGGCAATCCACCTATATTTATCCCTAATTTTGTACTTGGAAGTGCACGCATGCACGAACACACACACAAAAAAACAACATTGTTAATTGTTGATGTGTGACATAGTACTTTAATGTGACATTCAATTGTCACGTCCTGGATGGTGGTCCAGTTGTTTTGGTTGGTTTGGTTATATCTGGGATGGGAGACTGCAAGAGCAGGGTTGTTTCACAAATTAAAAAAAAAAAAAAAGTGCTTAAAAGTGATTATTAGGGATTAGTCCTGATAGATGCAGGCTAACTTCACATTGAACACCTTATTCTCTATGTATGTGTAAACTTACTCTGATATTGGGGTTATGCAATCCCTGTCCATGTCAACTGTTGGCAAAGACGACATCTGATTTTCTCCTCTCCTCTCTCTCTCCAACAGCTCAACACAATTAAAAAACCCTCTCATGGCGTAATTCTGCAAAGACATTTGCATTACTTGTTTATTTCACACAATAACAGAGAAAAAGAACAAAAACAAATTTAAGTTTGTGTGATCTCACATGCAGTCTTTTGTTCTGCAGGGGCGTCAGGGCCACGCTACCCTGGCCCTCGGTCTTGTTGAGAAAAGAGAATCTGTATGTGGGTGGTCTCTTCTTTTCCTTCTTCTTCTTCTGTTTGTATGAACTGTGTTCTGTATTAGAATTAGATGGCGATGTTTCATCTTCATAAAATGCTGTACCTCCAGAAGAACTGAACTCTGATTGAGAGTCTTGGGCCCTTTGTCTCTTTCTTCGCACAGCCGCTGGTACAGGTAACTGAGTGATGAAGATGCTGTCCCCTGAATCACTGTGGAGAAACACAAGATCCCATTTAGGACAACCTGGAGCAGCTGGCTGATCATATTTGAGGAGCAGAGGTGTCAAGTAAAGAAGTACAAATACTTTGTTACCTTACTTAAGTAGAAATGTTGGTTATCTATACTTCACTGGACTGGAGTAATTATTTTTCAGACGACTTTTTACTTTTACTCCTTACATTTTCACGCAATTATCCGTACTTTTTACTCCTTACATTTTAAAAACAGCCTTGTTACTCTATTTCATTTCGGCCTTTAAAAAAAACTATCCAGTTAAATTGCTCCATCCAGATAGAGTGAATTTGGTTGTGGTTGTTTCAGATGTTCTTGTCCAGTTTTGTTCTTACATCCGTCGCCCTCAGATTCCTGCAACTAAACTTGGATGTACATTCCAATAAAGGTTAGGATAAATGATAACATGCCTCTGAAGTTTGACTTTTTGCACCATTACAATACTTATAGGCAACTAGTCATCATATCTTCTGCTCTCTGAAACACATGTTAATGCTCAATAGTACACTATATGGTTCTTTAATATATTTGCATTATACTAAGATGCATTCATTTTCAATGGCTTTTGTCCTTAATGGCTTTTTTCCCCCTTACATTACTTTTACTTTTATACTTTAAGTAGTTTTGAAACCAGTACTTTTATACTTTTACTTGAGTAAAAAACTTGAGTTGATACTTCAACTTCTACAGGAGTATTTTTAAACTCTAGTATCTATACTTCTACCTGAGTAATGAATGTGAATACTTCTGACACCTCTGTTGAGGAGCCACACACCCATTCCTCACCTATGTGCTTCATCTGGACCTTCAGATACCCCATCCTTTCCGCTTTGACCTTCGGAGGACTTTAGACAGTGTGATATTTGCTCCATATAATCAGGGGGTACGTCTCTAGTACACTGTGTAATGAATCCGGCGGCACAACCTCAGTGATTACATCCTGTGAAGCAAGACAAGCTTGTTTTGACGTCGTGTTGGAACAAAGGTGGAAAACGCATTTGAACAGAAACAGTAAGAGATGACTGATTCCTCAAAAGACAAGCAATGTTAGTAAAATCCCACAATCGTATTGCCTGTGTCAGAAAACAGTAAACTCCGTACACGTGGTACTGAACAAAACAGGAAGAGTTTAACCAAACTTCACCACGTGACATACAGCGATCTGACCAATCATCGTCTGCACAGAGAGTATACAATACATCAAGATGAATACCTCCCCAACTTCCGGTCTGACGGCTGAAGGCGCTGAGAAAGCCCCGCCGAAGGTTTGCAAGACAAGCTCAACTACGCCCTGCTTTAATTTTTGATAAATGCTTTAGTATAGCTGAATAGTGCATACATTTTATGATAAAACCCATAGTAATTTAAGGTTTTCGGCCATTGGGTACTTTTCTATCTACTCTAACCTTAAAAGCATACCTGCCAACACTCCCGATTTAAGCGGGAGTCTCCCGATTTTCAACCATTTCTCCCGCCCTGCTCCCGATTTGTAATTTCTCCCGCTTATCTCCCGATTTTAAAGTGAAATGAGTCAATGGTGTTTCACGTGTCGGGGTTCCTGCATGGATGTATTATATTAACGGGTTCCTGACAAACCTGGCAACCCAACCCAAAAGCACTGCCTACGTCCAAGCTCCGCCCCATCGAGCGCTGAGCCGTACGTCAACGTCGCCGCCATATTGGATGTGGCAAGACTGCGCTGTAAACTAATACAAGTAAATGGACTTATTTTCATAAAGCGCCTTTCTACAAAGAAATTTACGTTTTACATCTCATTTATTCATTCACATACGCACTAATATACTTGGGAAACAGTTAGGCACCAAATATAATATGTTTAATTTTCTCAGATGGCAAAAATAAGAACTTTATTGATTCCACAGTAATTCATGTTATATCAGCTATAGAGAACAAGGTAGTGCCGAAAAACAATATATATCCCCCCTCACAAAAATAAGAAAAATAGAGAAACATATTCTCTCATCAGTAAATGTATTAAAATGAATTCAATTCAATTAATTTCAATTCAATTAATTTTCAAGTTACAAAATCAAGTTACAAAATAACATATTTGAACCATTTTTCAGATTTCTTTCAGTTATTTTATTGTTTGGAAAATTGTTAAAATATGTTATTTTGTTATTTGAAAATTTGTTTTGTTTGAGAAAATGCTTTGAAAAAAAGCTGAGGGAAGAGTTGGTGGAGTATAAAGTCATAGCAAGCAAGAATCTCCCACAGGAAGAGAGAGTTGAAGGTTCTGGGTTCTTCTAGGGAAAGAGGAGAGCTTTACAAATCTGGCATCACTGATGAAGGCAATACTCTGCATCCCTCACAGCAATGAAGCTCAGAGAGCTCATTCAGCATGGTGACAAAGATCCTCACAGAAAACACATTGAGTATGGATAATTCTACTCTTTGCGCACTCCTTTCTTGCAAGATAAACCATACCAGCCCTGGCCACAAGTATGTACCCTCAAAGAAAGTGATTGAAGCTGCAAAGTCTGCCACCTACAATTACAACAGGTTCTTGGGTGACAAAGGGAACCTGGACAATTATACAAATATTGTATTTTATTGTCATTAATACTAAACTTATTTGGCTCCAAGAAGGCTGTAGAATCATTTTGGGAGGTACATTTTAGCACATTTCATTGTAGCTATGGATTTAAAGCGCATTAAAAGTCGCCTTGTTTATATCAGGGCGGGGATGTTGTGAGTGGAGCATTCCAACCGCTACCCCAGAAAATCTCCCTCTTTTTCACAGCCCAATGTTGGCAGGTATGCTTAAAAGACAAACGTCCCTGTTTCCTGTTCAAAAACTAATAAAAAAAAAACCTTATCTGAAGAAACGTATTGGTAGGGGAACCATCTTGTCTATGTGTAGTCTTTGGAGCTCCAAAATTTGAAGTAAACTTTCCTGCACATCCAAAAAACATTCGCAACTTCAGCAAGAGGCATGATGACCTGCAAAACTCAACTATACACTCCGGATCTAGAGGAACTGCGTGGAGGTAAAGGACTTAATCTCTGACATAAATGCAAAATGGCACTAGTATGTTTTTAAACTGGAAATACACTAAAATATGGAAGCATATGAGGGACTATGTTCAAATTAAAATACATTTGCGGAAATGCTTTTTAATTTGAATATAGTTCCTCATATGCTTCCATAACTGTAAGCCATTACGTTTGATCTCCTGTTCGCCGGTGCGGCGAGGAAACTTCCTGTGAGGGGAACTATCTTGTCAACAATGACTCTTTGTCTGGACTTGAACCGCAGAAGTGCAGGCATTAGGTTTTTTCCTGCACAACCAAAACGCTGTCAAAGCACATTCAGCACTTCAGCAAGAATCATGGCAGATACCAGCAAAACTGAGAAAGTGCAGCTCCACACCCCGGCTTTAGAGGAGCTACGTGGAGGTAAAGGGCTTCGCCTATGACATAAAGACAACCTGGCAAAAGTATGTTCGTGCGATTATAGGTTCACGTGATGATTCGTGCTTGTTGATTGCAGTATTGCAGACAGGACTGGGAAGCAACTTTGCAGAAGTTCAAGTGAGTGTCGTGGAATGTCCAGATCTTACCCAGGATCCTTTCCGGTTTCCTGTCAAGGGTAAGAGCTTATCCAATACAAATTATTGCTTTGTACTTTTATATTTTTGTGGAATTATGTATGTACATTTCCATAGTTTCCTAATAACTTTCTTTTGCATTCATGTATATCTTTTTCCAAAATTGCATATTAATCTTCTTTTCCAGATAAAAAAAATAACTGAAGTGCAAAATGTAAGATATATGATGCTGTTTTGCATCTATAGTACCATGATGTGGTACTATGTGCTGTTTTGCATTCCTGACAAATCCTCTATTATTGCTGTGCTTAAGGGCTTTGTGGAAATCCTCGCATTACTGATGTTGGAGGTGTACCGTATCTCATCCCTTTGGTTCAAAAGCATAAGGTAGTTGTTTGTTTTTAATATAACACCATCGCAGGATAATATTGCATTCTGTCCAATAGTGACAGCACTTATTCTGTTTTCTACCTTCTTTCAGGAATACAACATGAACACAATATCAAAGGAGCTGGAGCTGCCAGGAGCTTTCATCCTGGGTGCAGCAGCTGCCCCCTCCAGAATTGTTGGAATGAATGCAGAGGTGAGTCAACATCACAAAGACTACTCTTGCTAGGCAGCAATATTTACATATGTTACACAATGACTTGTGTTTACAGACAATGGTGGCCTAAATAAGAGAATTAATGCAAGTAAATAAGGCTAAAATGTGATTTTCATTTAGCTTTTTCTTGAGAATCAGTTCAGAAAACTGAAATAATGACCATCATAAACCTGAAAAGCTTTAGAAAAATAATAATAATTGAATGAAATATTGTGGTCCACAGCTGATGCCTCTGGTTCTCACTGAAGTACAGGGAAGGCCTGCGGTGAACAGCAGCTACTTTTCCTCCATCAACCCAGCCGATGGGCAGTGTCTGCAAGAAAAATACAGCGACAAATTCTCTGACTGCAACTTTGGACTTCTGGGCAATCTGTATGCTTGTGAAGGGAAACCTGGAAAAGTAATGAGCCTCCTAATCCGATTTTATCTCCAGCTCGTAGATTTGATAATGTGGCGTGCCGTGCACTGGCTTCTTTTTAAATATACTTAGTCATTCCCAATTTGGTTTGTGGAGCATAATGATCACATCTGGTTAGACATGAGCTTACAAACAATTACCTTGACCTCTTTCACTAAAGTGGTTTTGTATGAACTTCAGCCCCATCACGTGGGTTCTCCGGTCATTTGTAAAGAATAAACATTAACAAAGACTCAGTGCATGAACAAGCTGGGTTATGCACATTTCTCCAGGTTATAGAAGTTCGGGCCAAGAAGAGAACCGGCAGCCACAGTCTGGTGACGGCCCTGAGGACGACTCTTGAAACTCACTACCCTGATAAAAGCCTTGCACTTGGAGGAACCTTCATCATCCAGAAAGGGAAGGCTAAAATCCACATCATGGTACTATTATTGAATTAGAGCGAAGATACATTCCTAATAGTTACTGATGGTTACATATAATGATTTTTATGTTCTTATTTTGTAAAATTAAAAGCCAAGAGAGTTCTCGCCCTGCCCCCTCAACTCCAACGATGATGTCAACAACTGGCTCAAGCACTTTGAAGTCAGCGCTCCGCTCATCTGCCAGTCAGTGCTGGTATCCAGAGACCCTGTAAGTAAAGCAAGCACATCCCATCCTACATACATTCATTAAAAAGATCTGTTTTAGGTTTTTCTCATCTGTTTTCAGTAATTTTGCACAACAGACTTGAACTCTTCTAATGTGTATTTGGATGGTGTTGCTGTGTCCAGGGCTTGGACCTGCGTGTGGAGCACACCCACTGCTTCAGCCACCATGGTGAAGGTGGTCACTACTACATTGACACCACCCCTGACAGTGTGGAGTACCTGGGATACTTCATGCCCGCAGAGTTTGTCTATCGTGTCGACAGGCCCAAAGAGACACACAAAGTCGGCCGAGACTGAAAAGAATGATTAGTCATATCTGTTACCTATATGAACTCAAACTCACGATAAACATAGTTTAAATCATTTCAGATCAGGACTTGTGTTTCACATATTTCAAAATTACAACTCCAAATAAAGTTTTCTTCTGAAAAAAGGTATCACCTAAAATATGTATGACTCTTGCATTAAAGTCACATTTGAATAATATTGTCTCATTGCAAAAAATAGATATACAAGTCTGTTTTTGTTTTTCTGCTGTTGCCCAAGTTTTAATCGTGATACAGAAAGCGAGCATCAAACAACGTTGGAGGAAAGTCAAATATAAATAGGTTAGCAACAATAGTGATGACATTTTTTGGATCTACAATCCTGGAGTGAGCAACACGCCTATATGACAATAATCCTGGGTTGGCATTAATGAAGTGCACATTTTTTTTAATGTGTTCGTTCGGAGAGAGAGATCAGATGTTAAGTCTCTCTCCTGCTTCAGTGGATGCTGACAAAGTGAAACAGTTTTTTTCAATAGAGCTGGGATCCTCACTGAAAGCTTCATCCATGAGCAAATATAATCAGCTATGATGTCTTTCCTAAGGACTTTTTGCATCCACCCCAATCTATATGTCTATCTTGAACTTAATGGTTCAGATTCAGATGACTTTATTAATCCCTTTGGGAGATTCCCTCAGGGAAATTGACATCTGGATCTCACACACAGCACTGTCATATACGAATCAAACACCCCAAAAACCAAACACCCATATAAAGATAAAAATAAATAATGTGCTAATAATAATTTACCAGCTTCTTTGTTTTTGCTCATAGTTATTGTGATGACTATTGCTACTCAAAAAGTCCCTAAGGGATTGCTATACTGGGACATAACAGTTTGGACGCGTGAACTAAATACACATGACTTCTGTCGCATTTAACAGTGTTTATTCCAATATAAAATAAAATCAATCTCACCTGCACCCGTGAGCTCACCTAAATTCCCTCTTGCACCCATACACCACCTAGCGTTCAACAAATGACAACAACAAATAAACAACAATCAATAATGAAACATATATAATGCCTACAACAGTTATGTCAGTTCCACAGTGAGTGCCGCCGGCTCTGAACTGGAGTTTGTGACCTGCTGCAAATATCTTGGCCTCTGGTTGGACTCGTCCCTCTCCTTCACAAACCCATATCAAGCACCTACAGTCAAATGTCAAAGCTCGCATGAGCTTCTTATTCCGCAACAAGGCCTCTTTCACCCGTTCAGCAAAACATACACTTATCAAATTGTCCATCCTGCCCATATTTGATTAAGGTGACACCATCTACACTGGAAGGCATCTCAATCCACCCTCAAGAAACTGGATACTCTTCCGCCATCCGCTCTGCGACTGGCGCTTTCTTCACCACTCACCACTGCGACTTATAAAACCTGGTAGACTGGACATCCCTCCGTACCAGACGGCTCCGTCACTGGCTCCTGCTCATCTACAAAACCATACTTGGCGTAAGACCTCTCTACCTCTCTTCCCTTTGACACCTGTCACACTCTGCCCTCAATCTGAGGTCCAGTCATTTCATTAAACTCTCCATCCTCAAAGCCGGTACAGTCTTTGGTCGCAGCGCCTTCCGGTTTGCTGCAGCTAATGACTGGAACACACTACAAAACACTCTCAAACTCTCTGCCCTCACGTCACACTCTGTCTTCAAACAAAATTTGCAACAAATTACAGTTGACTCTTGCACCTATTGATCAGGCCGACTTGCCACATGCCATTGTCTTAATGTTTTTCAATGTTATTGTATTTTTATTTATTGTACATATTTATTGTTCTGATTTTATGCAATTTTACATAACGTTTTTTATTTCTAGCACTCCCCTTCCTGTCTCCCCTCAAAGTGCTTATGCCCTTTGTTCAGGATGCATTTGTAAATAAGAATTTGTTCTTAAATTGTTTCCCTGGGAAAATAAAGGTTAAATAAAATAAATAAAAGTTAATGTTGCATCAAGAGAAATTAACAGAACATTTGAACAATGAACATTTTAATTGAGGCTTACATACCTGCCAACATTGGGCTGTGAAAAATAGGGAGATTTTCTGGGGTAGCGGTTGGAATGCTCCACTCACAACATCCCCACCCTGATATAAACAAGGCGACTTTTAATGAGCTTTAAATCCATAGCTACAATGAAATGTGCTAAAATGTACCTCCCAAAATGATTCTACAGCCTTCTTGGAGCCAAATAAGTTTAGTATTAATAACAATTAAATACAATATTTGTAGAATTTTCCAGGTTCCCTTTGTCACCCAAGGACCTGTTGTAATTGTAGGTGTCAGACTTTGCAGCTTCAATCACTTTCTTGGAGGGTACATACTTGTGGCCAGGGCTGGTATGGTTTATCCTGCAAGAAAGGAGTGCGCAAAGAGTAGAATTATCCATAGCCTACTCATTGTGTTTCCTGTGAGGATCTTTGTCACCATGCTGAATGAGCTCTCTGAGCTTGCATTGCTGTGAGGGATGCAGAGCATTGCCTTCATCAGTGATGCCAGATTTGTAAAGCTCTCCTCTTTCCCTAGAAGAACCCAGAACCTTCAACTCTCTCTTCCTGTGGGAGATCCTTGTTGCTAGGACTTGATACTCCACGAACTCTTCCCTCAGCTTTTTTTCAAACAAAACAAATTTTCAAATTTTCAAATAACAAAATAACATTTTAACCATTTTCCAAACAATACAATAACTGAAAAAATCTGAAAAATGGTTCAAATATGTTATTTTGTAACTTGAAAATTTTAAAATATGTTTATGTAATGCTTTGCTGATGAGAGAATATGTTTCTCTATTTTTCTTGTTTTTGTGAGGGGGGATATATATTGTTTTTCGGCACTACCTTGTTCTCTATAGCTGATATAACATGAATTACTGTGGGATCAATAAAGTTCTTATTTTTGCCATCTGAGAAAATTAAATATATAATATTTGGTGCCTAACTGTTTCCCAAGTATATTAGTGCGTGTGTGAATGAATAAATGAAACGTAAATTTCTTTGTAGAAAGGCGCTTTATGAAAATAAGTCCATTCACTTGTATTAGTTTACAGCGCAGTCTTGCCACATCCAATATGGCGGCGACGTTGACGTATCGCAGCAGCTCCATGGGGCGGAGCTTGGACGTAGGCAGTGCTTTTGGGTTGGGTTGCCAGGTTTGTCAGGAACCCGTCAATATAATACATCCATGCAGGAACCCCGACACGTGAAACACCATTGACTCATTTCACTTTAAAATCGGGAGATAAGCGGGAGAAATTACAAATCGGGAGCAGGGCGGGAGAAATGGTTGAAAATCGGGAGACTCCCGCTTAAATCGGGAGTGTTGGCAGGTATGGGCTTAAGCTTCACTACCTATTCAATGAATTTGAGAACTAGAAAACTGTCTTTGATTTGGGTCCCAGCTTGTGATGAAAGAGGGATGGAGGGCCCCGAAGCCGGACCAGTTGAGAACCACTGATGTAAAATACACCTCAGTCTTAAATGCACCACACAACTCTATATTTCAGTGTTACCACATGACTACAGTCCCTTACTCTCATTGAGTAACTGTATTCATCAAATCAATGAGTGGATGTGGCAGAATTTTCTCCAGCTAAATGCAGAAAAGACAGAGGTGATCATTTTTGGCCCTAAAAATGAAAGGGAAAAGATCAGCGCTCACCTTGGCTCCATGTCATTGACAGCTACAAATCAAGCCAGAAATCTTAGTGTAATTATTGAATCCGACCGGAACTTCAACAGCCATCTAAAGTTTATCACTAAATATGCCTATTACCACCTGAAAAACATTGTTAGAATTAAGAGGTTTCTGTCTAAACAAGACATGGAAAAACGTATTCATGCATTCATTTTCAGTAGGCCAATGACAATTTTACAGGCCTTAACAAGAAATCAATCAGGCAGCTGCGAATATCATACAAAATTAAAAAATTAAAAAAATGAGGAAGTGAAGCTTTTGGCATATCCCTTTCTTTATTGTTGACAATTTCATTTAACTTGAGTTCATCTGGATCCAGTTAGCTGATCCAGAACGCTGCCGCCAGAGTCCTTACAAACACCAGGAAACTGGACCACATTACAACGGTCATTAAAATCACATCACTGGCTTCCAGTGAGTCAAAGGATATAGTCAGTACTCGAGTTGTAAAAAAGAATCAGTGGGGATGGTGGATTTTATCATATGGGGACAGATAATTTGTGTTGATTACAAATAATATAATATATTACAAATAATAGCACTGACCAAAACACCTGCAGAAATACTGTAGGAATGACATAGCAGCAGTTAAATGCAGCCTTCTGTAAGCTTTAAATATCCACTGGGCTTACATCAAATACATCAAAACACAACAATAAAAACTCTTTTCTGAACTTATCAATATGACTCTGTCCTTCACAGGATAAGTAAAATGGATCACTGCAAAAACTAAAAATAAGCATATTTGTCCTATTTCTAGTTAAAATGTCTCATTTTAGTAAACAAATCTTATTACACTTAAAACAAGACTCATCACTGGAAAAAAAGAACAATTTTTACCTGTTTCAAGTAGATTTTCACTTGAAATAAGTAGAAAAATCTGCCAGTGGAACAAGATTTTTTTGCTTGTAATAAGAAGATAAATCTTGTCCCACTGGCAGATTTTCCTACTTATTTCAAGTGAAAATTTACTTGAAACAGGTGAAAATGGTCAAATAAGTTATTTTTCTGGTGTTATTTTTCTGGTGATGACTCTAAATGTTGAAATAGCAGTAAAACCACATTCATTGATGAAATGACATAAGGGATGGGAAGGTGGGATGGCAGTTTTACAGGGGGGATGATTTGGACCGTTTTTATTTCAGGGGGGGATGCCATCCCCTTCATTCCCCCTCAACTCCAGTACTGGATATAGTTTAAAATCTTACTGCTCTACAAAGCACTGAATGGTCTTGCCTTGCCTTGCCTTATGATGTAAACTATAGTTCAACCCTGATTTATGGTTCTGCGTTAAATCGACGGCGTACCTTACGCCGTACCTTACGCGTTGGTGTAACGCGGAACCATAAATCAGCCTATAGTCTTAAATGCACCAGCCTGGTAAATGTCGCCCCCTTCTGGTCGGATCAGGTATTACACTATTACCCACAATCCCGCTGCGGCCGCAGCCCGGAAGTGAGGCGTTTATTGACAGTATGGCCGCAGAGCTGCGTTTGGCTCTTCGCTTTTGGATACAATTTTGACTTGACAGCTTCGTCCCGGGGCTGCGTAAATAAGCAGTTTCCCCCGCAAGGGTGTGCAGAACCGATGCCTTTGAATGAGGGGACCGGTGAGTGGACAGGACGGCGACAGTGAGCGGAGGAAACGTGCAGAAAGCCGACATGTCGTTCTTTAAGAGGAGAGGTGAGGAAAAGCTCCAGGCTCGGCGGCCCCGCAAAGCGCAGAAAACAGCCCTGCTGGGCAGGAACAAGTCCTTATAGATGATAAAACCGAAGCTTGAACTGAGGCTGCAGGGGGGGATGATTAATGGATACCTGTCAAGTTTGGGATTTAAAAATACGGGACATTTTCCGCCAGCAGCCCAACCGAGGTCCAGTATCTTACATTTTAAGACAGATTTAGGAGAAATCCAAAATAACTACCTGTCAACCACTTACAAACTACAATTATGTGCTCAGAATCTGATAATCCGACCTTTGTTAACACTGAAATACTGTGTACTTCCTATGTATGTAGTTCCTATAATACAACCTAAATGAAAACACAAAGGGGAATTAAAGCACGTTTAATTATTTTAAATATTTTCAGTTTATATACACATTGGTTGTCTTCAAGTGAAACATTTACATTTTCTTTTAGTTTGTAATTTTCACTCATGTGGCTCTCTGGTAATGACTGATGACACAGACGCAGGTTTCTGTGCTCCATCCTGCTCCTCTTTAGAAAAGTAAATCTAATATCCCATTTTTAGAGATATTTACACGAAGTTTTCGCTTTTTGTGCAGAAATGCTTTCTCTCTGGTTACATCCATCCATCTCTCTGATTTGTTGCTCCGAGTTTAATAGATCCATGGTTTGTACCCGTTGTCGCCACTAACCTCGCGAGAACTGCCATCCAGGCTACAGCAAGGGACAGTTCTCGCGAGATTAGTGACAATTCATTTTGCACATTGTTTCATCGTCTACGCCAGTGTTTCCCAACCCTGGTCCTCGAGGCACCCCTACCCTGCATGTTTTAGATGTTTCCCTTCATCATCACACCTGATTCTACTTAATGGTCCTAATTAGCTTGTCATCAAGGTCTTGACACTTCTGTTGATGACACAGCCACTTGTATCACGGTGTGCTGAAGCAGGGAAACATCTAAAACATGCAGGTTAGCCTGCCTCGAGGACCAGGGTTGGGAAACACTGGTCTACGCATAGAAGAAAGAAAAGGAAAAAAAGAGAAAAACACAGTCTTGAATCCCACTTGATGGTTTCAAATACAAAAAAATGAAAGACAAGAAAACAACATATAATCTATTTAAGTTCTGACACTTAAATAAACACTCATACAATAGAATCATACTTAATGAGGATCTTGTTCTTTAATATTTTTTTTAAAATATTTGCTATGTACTGCACTCTTTAATTTCCATTTCCAAAATATTCCACAGATTAACCCCATAAACTGAAACACATCTATGTTTGACATCCATTCTGTTCTTTGTTTTGATGAACATACAGCTTCCTCTCAGTTCATATACACTTTGTCTTTGCTGAAACAGCAAAGACAGTGTGGGTTAAACCCCTGTCACATTTCAGTACATGTCCAGTCTTTAATTTACTTTCTTTAAAAAAAAAAATGTTGGAGTATCTGTGTATTTTTCTTTTGTCCAAATAGTTTATAACTATTATAATAGACTAAGTATAAGAAACATGTTTCATGGAATAGAATAGAATAAGCTTTATTGGCCAAGTATGAACATGCTAGACAGGGAATTTGTTTTCTTTTTTTTTTCGCTCACTGCACCCAGATTTAAATAGTTACAAACAGTAAAAGACAAATGGCTCTTATTAACAACTATAAAATTTAAAAGTGAAAGGTGCAGCAATATGAGGAAGTCATGGTTATTGAAAGGAACATTGTTACAGCATATGATAGTGGTTATTATTATTATTATTATTGTACAGTGATTGATTACTCTGAGACTCTGAGTGATGAGAGTTCATCAGAGCAACAGCTTGGGGGAAGAAACTGTCTCTGTGTCTGGAGGTTCATGTTAACGGTTCAACAACAAAGTCCCCAGAATTGGCCCCCCAAAAAAGACTTTCCATTGATTTATTGCATATCTTTAATTTAGACTTTGTGTTGCTGTCTAGTCCTAGGCATTTCCTCACATTATTATAGCGGATGCTTTGATAGAAAGGACACATATGTGACAGGCTAGAGTGGAAGCGCGGTGCTGGTGGAAGTCATTGAGCAGGTTCTGCATGTGATGGTGCGTTCTTTGTGAAACCTGCTAACTAACTTCCCTCTCAAAGCAACTGTTCATCCTGAAGAGGGAGAATGAAGATTTCTCAGTTATAGCAATCAAAGCAGCTGACACAGCAGGTTTCCAAAATGAGGAAATGTGAGACAGACCTCAGTTTGAGTGCTCTGAATCAGGCTGACAGGAAGTGAGCGGTTCATGTTGGGCTGTAAAAGTTTTACTGGCGAGAAAGTTTGCTATTTTTATTGATGAGTCAAATTGTATTCATAACTATTCTCTCTATCTCTCCTTCTGTCTGTCTGTCAGTCGATTCATTTATTTTGCATATTTTACAGTTCTGTGCAAATGCATCTACATCACATCATTGCTTGATGCCAGTTTATACAGAAAAAACGTTGGTCGTACAATGCACATTTACTTTTCTGTAATCAAGGACATCTTGTGTCATCTGCACCATTTCACTGCAATACAGGTTGCCAGTTTATACTTCTCCTTTCTGTGGTGAATGGCCCATTTTTGCCAGCTCGCTGTGTTTTAAGGCTGAAAGATTCACAAAGAAAATCTTCTGGAGCACGTGTCCAGCTCCTCGTCCCTTGAAATTGATTTTGGGCCCAAAAACACTTCACAATCTTAAAATATGAATGAAAAAAGAGCTACCTATCCACCATGTCTGCCTCTATGCATTTATTCCCCACAGTGAGGAAGCTGGTATCTGTATGTCAGCTCCCAACTTCCATATTTGACAGCACATTTGCCAGCAGCAGTGACTAAGATTCCAGTCCAGAGTGCATTACTCGAGCAGCATCTTGCTTATTAAATTGCAGAATATGTCATAATGTAATTTGATATCTTTTTACCTTCTTGTTGTCACTCCACCAGCTCTTTTCTTTATATCTCATTGAATGTTGCATGCTTATTTCTGTTTTCTTTCTTTGGCTGCCCTTTCAAAATGCGGTGTGCTTTTTCAGTTACACCTCTGCTCTCATCTTTCTACCCACAGGCAACAAAAGCAAAGAACCTGAGAGAGTGACAGATGCTAAAGTCAACAGAGGTGAGCTCATCCTTGCTTCTGCAAGGATATGGAAATGTCACATATTGATGTTGGGAGACATTGCACATCGGTGAACTAAAAGTGGGAGCTATAGTTATAATTTCTGTTAGTGTGGACTCCTTTTAACTACTTCAACACAGGAAACTCAGGGTTGGTGGTGTGCATGATATAGAACCACATTTGTAAACTGAATCCATTGAGGGAAAAACACATCACACAATCAAATAAACACTGAACAGTCTGTTTTCTCAAACAGCTGTGACAGCCTGAGGCCTTTCCCACTAAGAGCTCTTTCAAAAACATTAAAGAGACTTTTAT
The DNA here is from genome assembly GCF_033807715.1 of Cololabis saira. NCBI lineage: Eukaryota > Metazoa > Chordata > Actinopteri > Beloniformes > Belonidae > Cololabis > Cololabis saira. The sequence continues at coordinate 20,219,661 of NC_084600.1, read as the reverse complement.
CCAAGTCACCCTCCTGTCATACGTTTCGGCTCCTGAGAACTTTGATACCATTGTGTCATTTTCTTTTCCTTTTTTTTCATGTTTTCTATTCTCTTTCTTCCACTCGCAGCTCCAGTGGGTCCTCATTCTCCATCACTAGCACTAAGGAACCATAATGCCATCCAGGAAGCTGCAGGGCCCAGCCATGTGGCCATCAATGCCATATCTGCCAACATGGACTCGTTTGCCCGTGGCCGCACCGCCATTCTCAAAAAACAGCCGAGCCACATGGAGGCCGCGCACTTCGGAGACCTCGGTACTGAACCTGTTGATACACTTTTTATTGTTTTTTTGTGTTGATGACAGATAAATATTTAGAAGGCAAGTCTAACTTAATTTGGAATTTAGTTCTGTTTTCATCAGCAGGCGGTAGGGCTGGGCGATATGGACCAAAAGTCATATTTTCTAGCTGAATGGCGATACTCGATATATATCGATATTTTTTCTGTGCCATAATTGGGGTTTCCCCCAAAGCATTATAGCATAGCATCTCTTTTAGCTTCATTTTTTTTCTGAGGCAAACCCTTAAAAAAACAGTCAGTTTTAATACAATGCCTCGTGCCAAATGTCACACAGGTACCTTTGTTAACAGAGGTCTGCACAATATCAAAATGTATAAAACCAATGAAATAAAATAAACTGCCTGCATATATAGAATAAAAATGCTTCTTGAATAAAATAAAACAAAAATCCCTTTCCTGTATAACAATTAAATTAAAATACACTGTGCAATTAATACAATGTAGACAGTAACAGGCAGACTTTTCCACTGAGGTTGACAGTTGTGCAAATAACAAAACATTTGTGCAAATCTCAAATAAAACATTCAAGTCAATTTGTCACAAAATAAGCTATATCAAAATCATAAAAAAAATTAAATAAATGTAAATCGATATAAACGATATTGTCTCGTACCATATCGCGTTTGAAAATATATCGATGTATATTAAAATCTTGATATATTGCCCAGCCCTAGCAGGCAGGTATTATTAACCATATAAGATTTTAAGGTTTAGATAATCTCTTAAACCTGGTTTCCACTGAGCGGTTTGGAAGGGTTAGAAAGGTCCAGCCTGTTCAGATGAGCGTTCCCACTGCAAGTTGGACTGCCATTGGACATGCGGGGTTTAGACCACATACCTATAGTGACGGTATACTTATATGACAACAACAAACGTGATGCCGCAAACTAAAACAACGGAGGTCATCCATCAAGTCGTTTTTGTTCTGCTCGGCTTTTGGTTCTTTGTATGAACAATACATGCTGCAATGTATGAGAGATGGTTGCGGGCGGCGAAAAGAGACTTCCAGTGTCAACTAAATAACAACTTGGTGTTTGTTTTGCACTTGCTTTTGTTGTGGGCAGTGATGTTTTTCTGTCTTTTTATAATGGTAACACAAAAAGCCTTGTACCCAACTGTACTGGCCCGGACCGAACTGTTCAGTGGAAACAGGGATTTAGTTCCTATCGATAAGTTATTCTGCTAGAAGTTTTCCATCTCCTGCACACTGGACCATCAGACATTAAATGAAACTGCTGCACCAGCAGATGCCAAGAGTACAAAGCAGAAGAGAAAAGCTGGTCTGCAACTATTTATTATTTTCATCTGCCAGTTACTGCCTTCATTATTTAATTAATATAGAATGCCTGTCCAAAAAACAGCCACCACCTGCTTTTAACTGAGCAAAACGGTAAGAGCTTTTTGTTTGATAATTATTGCATGGATGATTATGTTTCAGCTGGCAACAAGTTATTCAACCTTAATTGATACAACACAATTTAGTTCAGCTTTATTTATTCATCCATTCATCTCCCTCCGCTTATCTGAGGTCAGGTCGTGGGGGCAGTAGCCTAAGGAAGTCATCTCAAGGCCATCAACAATACATTTCATAGTCATTCCAAATTAGTCTAGTTAATACAAAACCATAAAAGAACAATAATAATTATGGCTTCGCTAAGGAAACCAACAGGTTGCATCAAAGCTTTTTTTTTTTATGCAAACCCCATCCTGAGCAAGCACCAGGCGACTTTGAAAAGAAAGCAACCCTCTCCTTTAAGAGGAAGAGATCAGAACCAGACTAAGGACCAGCAGTCATCTGCCTCAACCAAGTGGGGGTTGAGAGGACAAGAAAGAGGAGAGAAGAGCAAGAACAACAACAACAACGGATCAGGAACCCCCACTGGGAAGAAGGAAGACGGGTTAATACCAGATAACAATGTCATTAATAGCGGAGTGCTGTGAGCAGCTTCTCATTTCTTAAACAAGCATGTCAAAAGACATATCCTGTGGTCGTGGAAAATATGTTAATTTCTTTCAGAAGGGTTAATCTATTGGCACGCATCAAGGAAAGAAATCATCCTCAAAGATTGCTGAAACTACTAAAATTTGATGAGGAACTGTCCAACATGTTATTAAAAACTGGAAGGATAGTGGGGAGCAATCATCTTCAAAGAAGAAATGTGATCGTTAAAAAATCTTAAATGATTTAAGAGTGAAAGTCAGAACATTTCCACATGAACAATGTGTAGCGAACTCAAGGGATTGGGACTAAACAGCCACTTATCAGTGAGGCTAATCGCTGGGGAACATAAAGCTTGGACTCTGGAGCAATGGAAGGAGGTCGTGGTGTGACGATTCCAGATTTACCCAGAGTTCCAGAGTGATGAGCATCAGGGTAAAAAGAGAGGCTGATGAAGTCGTGTACCCATCATGCCTTGTGGCAACCGTACAAGCCTGTGGGGGCGGGGCTCTGATCTGGGGCTGCTGCAGTTGGTCAGGTCCAGGTTCAGCAACGATATGAGGTCAGCTGACTACCTGAATATGCTGAACGACCAGGTTATTCCATCAATAGATGTTTTCCCCTGATGACACCGTCATACTGAAGTCATACACAATTGTGATAGTGGTTCAGGGAGCGTGAAACTTCATTTTCACACATGGATTGGCCACCACAGAGTCCAGACCTTAACCCCACTGAGAATCTTTGAGATGGGGAAGACTTTATGCAGACTCTTTCCCCATTCATAAGAGATCTGGGTGAAAAATGAATACAACTCTGAATGGAAATAAGAAAATGTGACATTGCAGAAACTTATTGTAATGATGCCACAGCGGATGTCTACTGCAATCTAAAGGGGATCAAACAACAAATACGTTTCTGACCTTTTTTTTGGACAGGCAGTAAAAAAAAACAAAAAAAAGAAGGAATAGTCTCCATTTAGTGAAGGTGAAGTTAATACCTCCCCCTCCCCTGCTTTCTGCTCAAGTACCAAACTGTACAACAGAGACGCAACAAATCTACTCATTAAAGAAGCTAAAAGCAGCTTAAGAAGCTGTTTTTGTGTTGAAAAAGTGAACAAAACAATTTGCTTATTCAAAAAATAGTAATTTTGGGGAATAAAAAAACAACTATTACATTGGATGTACTCTGTACCAATTTCTTGGAAATAAACACTAGTACGTCATTAATTGAAATGCTAAATGATAAGATAAGGATAACACATTTCAAAGCCTTCCAGGGTCAACATGGTCCTGCAGCTGATTTCCTCATGCATGTCATATGCTGAAGAAACCTCTCCTCTTTGTTTCTTTCCCTTTTTTTTTCTTCTTCAAATGAGACATGCTCTATAATTAAAGGGGACATATTATGAAAAATAAATTTTCTCTTGCTTTAACATATATAAAGTGGTCTCCCCTCAGCCTGCCGTTCAGATTCTGCTCCCGTCGTTACGTAACGACGGGCGCGATTTACATAGGTTGGCCTCCGATGTGTGAAACCACGCCCACAACTAACTCCACCGGCCGGAGCTTCCGCCATTTTTTCGTAGCGGTGTATCGCGTCATTCAGGCAGCCAATCAGCACAGAGCCTCATTATCATAGCCCCGCCCACTCAGAATCCCACATAGATGATGAGGTTAGAGAATGAGAAGCTTGTTTTTAAGACATTCAAGGCCTGTTTAAAATAGGTATTAGATGCCATAATAGGTCCCCTTTAAGTTTCTGAATGCCATCGGCTGGGACAGTGTGTGCACACAGTAGCATGCCTAACATGTTAAAAGACAGGGGGCAAGAAGTGTACTAGCAAGTTGGCTACACAATAGCTGTGGTGAGTCAGATCAAAGTGGAGAAACCTGTGCTGCAGCCCGTACAACAAAAGAGTTGCAACCTGCAAGGCCGCGGTGATTCTGGCAAGAAAGGATGGAGGTTAGAAGGAAGAGGAGGAGTACAAGAGACAGACAAGGTTAACGTCATTCTTAGCTTGCAGGTAACTACTAAAATATCTGTAGACTGGTAATGAGAACTAAAATATTGGACAATAAGGCATTATTTTCCTGGTCGTTTTTTAAATATTTGTTTCGAAAATATAAACGTGGCATTGCAGGAAACATTTTCTTTTAATTAGGTTTGCAGATGAGGCTGTGTTTATTGAGACACAGATGTTGCACTAATTATGATTTTCCACAGCTTTCAGTATCAAGGTGAATGTGAAGTACATGAAAAGGTTGATTGAAAAGCTCCTCACACTACTTGACACTTCATGCATCATCCTGCTTTCAAGAAGCAAAGATGACACCACACAGACTCAGCCCACAATTCATGTGAATTACACCAGATATGCTCTGATTTTTGTGAACCAGCAAGTGTCATCGTTGTGGTCAGCATCCTCCATCTGGTCCTCTAACAACCGCACTCAATTCCAGACATCTCAGTCAAATAATTTGGCATCTGAATGGGAATCAGATTTATTTATTTCTTTTTTTATGCAGCTGGAGATGGGAGTTTGATGTGATTGGACTGTCAAAGCTTTCTGTTGATGTTGCATTCACTCGCTGACCATTTCATATGCGCCTGAGTGACGGGATCCACAGATTCTTTTGACGCACTGTTCAGAGCAGTTTGTCTGGGGTAAATCATCTGTGAAATTACATAGTCCAAAGCCACCTCTTGACAGACAGAGAACTAGAAATTTCACAAGGCTTCAAAACAAATATCTGGGCGTTTAAATTCAGCTCACAGCAGCCCCCAGACTTGTCTAAACACTCAGATGAAATAAGAAAACGGAACTCAGGAAAGCCAGGTTTTATCTACCAATTTATAGCTCAACCACCAGCAATATCCTGCAATTTATCTTCTAGTTCGAAAGTTGAAGGCTATAGATAAAGGAGTTCAGTCGTGGGTCTGTGACAGCAAAGCTGAGGACTTTGGTGTTTAATGTGTGCCTAAAGACAGGATTATTTTTGCCATGTCTCCTGCAGTGTTACCAGTTTTGTTAAATTAGATGATTGTGCATTTGTAAATTCTTCTGTGGGGATCTCTGAATTGACTGCTCATTCATTCTTACGCTTTGCAGGTCATTCCAGTGTGAACTATCAGCCCGAGGAGACTCGCTCTCGCCTGTCGAAGACGGTTGACCAGGTCCTTCGGGACAGTGTGGCAATGCCCCACTACATGCACTTCATGGAGCGCCGGGGCGCAGATCACATAGTACGGTTCTGGCTGGAGGCTGAGCGTTTCCGCTCCAGCAGCTGGTCACGTGTCCGAGCGCACAGCCTCAACTCTGTGAAGCACAGCTCGTTGGCGGAGCCTCTCCCCGTCTCTCCAGATGGCTCGGAGCTCCCAAACATTGCCCAGAACGCACCCGGCGCCCTCGCCCAGCACAATACCGGCGAAGGCCAGATGGCAGCGTCCAAGCAGCGGGAGCCTTCCAGCACAGAAGCGGGCCTGAGACCCAACATGCCCCGAGCAGAGACCCCTAGTAGGCAGAATCCGTCCAGAACAGGGACTCCCAGCAAGGGCCAGATGAACAGCACTCTGAGAGAAATCTCTGACAAACTCATGAAAAGTGAGTCGGCTGTGCTTTCATCTGTTACACGTTTAGTGGACTACGTGATTGATTACACAATTTATAAACTGACCAAAGGAAGCTTGACTTAATATCAGCATTTCATCTAATTTAGATATTGACAAACCGTGGTAAAAGGTAGCAATTCATACCTAATAATATGAAGCAAATTTCCATAATGAGGGATTAAAAAAATATATATTAATTTCTATATCACAGTACTTGGAAGTGTGGTGGCTTCACCTGCAACTAGCTTTAAGATTATGAACAGTGCTTGGAAAACATAAATGGATTTTCATTTTGTCCATCTTTTTATAAACATAAATGTGTTACATGAAACAAAAATTAGATATCCACTGAATATAGGAAACATGAATAAACATCAGATCTGAGTTGTAATCTTCCTTCAGTTTATGCATGAAAATATGAATTCATTGCATGTTTTCCACATATGATTTATTTCACGTTTGATTTCACTCTGGAAAATGATGCCATGTTTCTTTAACCATCTACTGTATATAAACAGTGTTTAATGGCACTTAATGAACATTAGAGGGCAGTTATTTATCTACATACAACCAACCTGATATAACTATTGCCCGTGATCTGAATCCACCTGTTAAAAGGAAATAACAGTAAAGTGACCCTGGAACCATTGTAGCCACCATTAACCCTTTCCTTTTCAGTGTCTTTTAATTGGTCTTAATGATGCACTGTTGCTTTTGTGCTTTAATTCAGGTATTGAAAAGGATGCTGTGACTATCTTCACCAAGTACATCTCTCCAGACGCTGTGAAACCCATTCCCATCACAGAACAAATGAGAAATGACATAGTTGGTAAGAAAAAACGTGTCACTAACACAAGGACAAAGCTTTTTCATTGTAATCTTTGGGTGCATTCATACAAAATTGTGTCAGAAATTACCATAGAACAATTATCCTGTCTTTTTCGTGTGTAGCTAAGATATGTGGAGAAGATGGCATGGTGGACCCAAACTGCTTTGTCATTGCACAGTCGGTAGCCTTCAGCGTAATGGATCAACAGTGAGTTTCTGTTTCTTTTAACATTTCCACTGTGACGTTTCATTATCATCACACTGCCTCGACTTCCCCGGTAACAGCTGTCTCCACCTCCAACGCTCTCTCTAATTTCCAGGCACTTTAGTGAATTCCTGCGGAGCCATAATTTCTGTAAATACCAGATTGAAGTGTTGACTAGTGGCTCTGTATTCCTGGCTGACATCTTATTCTGTGAGTCGGCTCTCTTCTACTTCTCAGAGGTGAGCAGGGTCTGTGTTTTACTCCTACACACATCGTAACTCCCTCGTATTACACATGTCACAAAACATGAAGGTCGAGACACAATCAGCATAGCAAAAGGCACAGAAATCAAAACAAGACTTTCTGCCCCCACAGTCTGCTGATTTGATGCAAAACTCCCTGCACAAAGAAAGCCAACAGTGGTCACAGTAGACGTTTAGCAGCAGATTGTCTAACTCGTCCTACTAACAGTTTACAGAGCATAAATATTTGAAAAAATGCACCATAATTTGTTTTTGCATGTCGTTGTTCACAGTTCATGGAGAAGGAAGAGGCTATGAATGTACTGCAGTTCTGGATAGCAGCGGACAACTTCCAGAACCAGCTGGCAGCTAAAAAGGGCCAGTATGATGGCCAGGAGGCTCAAAATGATGCCATGATCCTTTACGACAAGTAAGTCCTCTCTCTGCTGTTTGTCAGTTTGAATGCACTCCCAAACATCTTACTATATTTTATAAAATAAGTTGGTTTGACTTGATTCTTGCAAGCCACTTAGATACATACGTTTTATTTAGTAATAGAGTTATTTTCACCCATAAATACGATCCTTTTTCCCCCTATTACTTTTACTGTATCAGTTTTTTTAAGTTTCTTTTCAGTGAAAATGCTTGAGATTAATGTGGGAACCTCCTCTGTCCTTTTTTCTACTTTACCGGAAACTTGTTTATTCATAAATATTCATAAATTGTTAATTTCAGTCATTTCAGGCATTTTTGATTTTCTTCTGTAAAGCCCTTTTGTTGTGTCGTTATCACATGCTTTGTTGTTCATTTGTAATGTTGGAGCATGCTTCCTCCCCCCCTCCCATGTTCAGTCCCACTCTATACACAGACTCTCTCCAACCCGCCCAACCTCAAATCCAATAAAGAGGTGAATATGATTCCTCCTGGATCCATTTCATAAACACGCAGCTTTTATCCGAACACTTCATCCACCCATACGTTTACGAGGCGCCTCAGTACATTGGCAATAAAATTATGCAAAAAAGAGACTTAAAAACCAGTGAAGAGGGTAAAAAAAACAACCAGTAATCTGAGAAAATCTTTCCGTCATAATTTGTCCACATCAATGACAGAAACCAGCTCTTGGAGATAATGTTTCTAGTGGGAATAGAAATCCTGTGATTACACATCTAAATATAAGTGAAGAATTTTAAACTGAAAGATGGTATTGATACTAAAGTCAGAGTAATAATAAATCATTAGTTATACATTTACCACAAGCTGAAGAACCAGCAGGGTAATATTACTACTGTTGGAGTAATGATGGTGAATTTCTTTTACTGAATTGAATTACCCCTAATGTTCATTAAAATGTAAATTTTTATCAAACGCCACAGCATTGATATTGTTTGTTATGCTGGATTCAGGGGCAAGATGGTTTAATTATTCCAACCTATAAAAACTTCCAAGTACCGAACCTCCTCAAAGCCATTTAATGGAGTCATGCTGTTTTTGAGCACCAGCAGTTGCTGCAGTGCATTTATTCAACAATCAATGTACCTTAATTAAAAGAAAACCTGCCTGGAATAAAGTCAAGCTGATCTGGAGTGATGATTGCTGTTGCACATTTACATAAACTTGTGCTCAATGCTTTTGTTTTTAATCAAAATTAAGCACAGAATTAAGCATTAGTGAATCTTTTCTCTCCTTTCATACAAGATGTACATTCTCCTCTGAAGAGAATGTGGAACCCATTTTCGGGAAATTGAATCATTTATCATCCTAAGGGGGGGGTCTAAATTTTCACAAAAAAGCATTATAAAAATCAGCTGCAAGGAAAAGTTTTAATTGCCTCCACTGTCTCAGCGGCTGAAATCATACTCTCCAAAGTCGGCCGATCATTCTTATTTAAATTTGGCAACGTTTAATTGAAAATTTCTTAACTTAAAGGAGGATGGATAAAACGTTTCGGTGGTAGATTACATTAAGGTAAATGTGGTGCATCTGTGACTATCAGTGTATGTGCAGAAAAATGGGCATCCAGTGACTCATAGTTTGTACAGAGTCATTTTACCTGAATAATAAACTTGATCATCATTGCAGTCTGAGAGGGAGAATCAGATTCTTGTTTACGGTTTAGTTCAGGCTGCCGAATTGTCCATGGATTTGTTGTTATTCTGGCTTGTTTGAAAGCTTTGTATTTTTCAGGATCAGAGTCTGGTAGACTCTGTTGGTGGTGGTATTTTCCAGTTCGGCGAGGTTGAAAGGCCATAACTCGCTGTACCTCCCTGTTTCTTTTAATACCAAGACTTCTTGAGTCAGTAGAGTTGTGGTTCTATTAATACTTTTATTCTTAAACACCCTGATTTTTCACATGAACAGACTGCTGACAGCCCCAGCCTGATGTGCAGTTGTTATAGATTTACTCCTGACTTGTGTATCTTTTGGGGTATTGATACAAATCTTAATCTCCTTTCTCCATTTTTTCCTTCCCAGGTATTTCTCACTCCAGGCTACCAACCCTCTGGGCTTCGGTGACTCTGTGCGGATGGAGATAGAGTCAAATATCTGCAGAGAGGGGGGGCCTCTTCCGGACTGCTTTACCACTCCACTCAGACAGGCCTGGACAACCATGGAGAAGGTCAGGTTCTCTGTTAGACACACCGGGGACTCTTTTACCGCTATCTCGTGTTCTGTAAGGATACTGGGATGTTCAGATAGGGAAAAAAACTCAAATCTACAAGTGTGAAGATGCCATTTAAGTTGAATTACCGTTTATCGTAAATATATGTTTCAATTTATTTTAACAATTTTCTGTAATTTAATATCCTCCTTTATGAAGGTTTTGTCTTGTCACTGAAAAAGATATGCAATTTCACCTCTGGCAAGTGCCCCATGCCGTAATGAAATGAAAGCTGAGAAAGTATTATTAGCGCATAAAGGTCAGAGACAAACCTTAGTAGCTTGTGCCCAGAAACGTTATCTGAGAGCTCATTATTTTGTAACAATGTTCGCTCTGTTTTGCATTTGCTCAGGTCTACTTACCCGGCTTCCTGTCGAGCAACCTTTACTACAAATACCTGAGTGACCTCATCAATTCAGTGCGAGCAGATGAGTTCGTGAATGTCAGCACTCAGAGCCAGGCCGGGCCCGCGGACCATGACCGCGCCGGCTCAAATGCCAGCGAGGGCTCGCAGACTCAGGTGAGCCCTCGACTTTCCCCCGTGGTCTTCACCGCCTGGGGACACTGCTCTCCACGTGATGACATTTTAGACCTGTCCTGCGTTGTTTACCTGAACAATGAGGATATCATTACTTTTGTGTTTATGTATCCGTAAAGAAGTATGACAATGTTACCTCTAATGCTGCTCAGTATTCAGTCTATGCATCTTCATTACAGCAAGGTGCCAAGAAAGCAGCGATCAAGATCCTGAAAAACTTTGACGAGGCGATCACAGTGGACGTTTCCAGTCTGGACCCCGAGTCCTTGTACCAGCGACCATATGCCGGGTGAGTGCTGGTGCCTTTACTGTGACACCACTAAGTGGAGATTATTAAAACCCATTAGCGAAGTGAATTATTTTCACAGATTTGCTGCCACTTGACTACTGATGTTCTTTGTAATTTCTCCTAGTTGTACTTTAGTATTTCTCTCCTTTTTATGTCCCTTTGATGTTCCAAACTGCTGTTTGGCTTTAATACTTGCATCTATCTTGTTTTTATTGGCTCCTCCAACAGTTTTACGAACGTGGCTCAGAATGATCTGTGCAAAAATAATTCAAGAGGGTGCTTTTATAGTCAGATTGTTTGTTTTTCCTTTTACTGAAAATGCAATTGTTGAATGGATGGGAATTAAAGTGTTTGACTTATGCTGTCTCCACAAACCTGAGGGGACAGGGTTTCTCCTTTTTCCTGTGAGCTGTCTTCACTTGCTCCTCTTCTTGTCTTCTTAGAAAGATGACTTTTGGGAAGGTTAATGAATTGGGCCAGTTTATCAGGGAGGCAGAGCCGGAGCCGGACGTGAAGAAATCTAAAGGTTAGATGAAATCACACTTTTCTATTGACTTACTTGCACTATTTATCTGCACTTCGTTTTTTAAATCGTAGTCCTTCCCACAATGACAAAGACATTCTCTGTGGCCATGAGTATAACCTTGCTGTAGCTGGTCCCTGCGACCACATTATACAAATACTTTTATCATGTCTTTTTTATTTTTTTTCTACAACTGCAGGTGAGTGAAAGACCTTGGCTTAAATTTAAGCTTCCTGCTCCTAAAATATGACCAGAACAAAATCTCACGAAACTCTGAATACTTGAATATCAGAGGATGAACTTAATTAAATTTACAACACTCCAGAGATTGGAAGAGTTGATTTTCGAGCAGTTGATTCAGTGAATGAGCTACAAACTCTTTCTCTGTTGAAGTGTAGTACATTTGTCTGAAGCAGGTTTTTTTTCTTCCTCTCCTCTCATTAAGGTTCCATGTTTTCTCAAGCCATGAAGAAATGGGTCCAGGGAAACTCTGATGAGGTGAGATGACGTTAAACTGTCATAAATAATTCAGTAGTCTGCGACACGCGCTGTCTCAGCATAGTGTGTGTGTTCACATGCACTTTTTGGCTATTAAAGAGTATGAATAGTAGTTATTGTTTTGTTTTTTTGTGGCTCTCTTATGATAAAGGCTCAGGAAGAGATGGCATGGCAGATTGCAAAGATGATTGTCAACGATGTTGTCCATCAGTCAAACCATGACAGTCCAGGCAAAGCCACTAAGGTACAAAATCTCTCTCGGTAGTCTCCATAGCGATATGTAGGATGACAACAGATCGTCTATGTGGTGTAATTTATTTCACTTTCTTTTTTCTCTGTCTGCAGTTATGACCCCGCTGAGGAACCAAAGGACTGTCAGTCCCTGCAGACGCCGGCCAACCCAGTGATAAACTGTACACAAGGTTCACACTGCAACAAACCGCATTACTCCGAGAAAGAACAAGGCGTTTTATCACCTCCACAACTGCTCTGTGTGTATGGCTGTGAGCTTGGATGAGTGATTGTTCATGCATGGACTAATAGAAGACGTGAAATACGTCATTGTTCCAATCGTCCAACTCCATAACACTATAAAGGTACATGTGTAGTCTCCAGAAGAAGTCACTCCAGTAGATGGAAACGTTTTCTGTTTCCAGAGGAAAGTCGGTGCAGGAAAGCAGCAGCGTGCCGGAACTAGGTCTGTCTTACCTCGGATCTGGGGAGGACGCGACAAAGACTGAATTAAGCTCACCCCATGATGACACACCTCCCCACGCCTTTTATAATCATTCCTTGTTTTTACATTAAATTTGCTCCTGAGGCCCAGCCTGTTACAGCTAGTCAGTTTGGAGCGTTGTACAGTTTTTGCAAACTTGCGCCCCTCCCTCCCCCCTACCCAATCCACTAGGAGTGGTTTTACCAGCCAGTCTCTGATCCAAGCAGTCCTGGCCATGCCGTTTTATGTACTGTAGAACAACCTGTAACGTGAATGAATCACATGAAGAGCTGATTCACTTTATGGACTGGCTGACCCTGTTTGTGAATATTGAGGCACCTTCAGAGAGCATAGAATAAATACTCCCAAATGATGTTAAAATTTGCCATTTGTGATGGGAAGACTCCAAACTCTGTCTTAAAAGGTCTATACATATAATATATTCTGGTTTATCCTATATATATATATTAGTGTTTGTCTTTTTTTAATGGTGATCTTAGATTTTTTTAGCACATTGCTGAATTAAACATCGGTGATGAATGGACTGTTAAATTGGAAAGTGTGCTCAGTTTTTTTTTTTTTTTTTTCTTTTTTTTTTGAGCCTTACCAAGAAGAGAACCAGAACCAGAAAAATACTTTAGGTACTATGTACCAATGTTTTTTTTTTTTTGACATGTATGTAAACTTAATCTATAATCTATTTAAAATGTGTTTGATTTAAATACAGATACTATGAAATGTTCTGTCTCTGCTTGTTAATTTTTTTTTTTTTGAATAATTTTCTGTATCGTAAGTGTATTATTGCAATTTTAGTCCAAGGCAGGCAGGTATATCAACACAATGAAATTTAAGGTGCTACTCCGATCAGTGCTTTAAAATAAAATAAATAAAACTACTAATAAATACAACGTATGAAAGACAGGACACCCCCCCATACATACATACATACATACATACATACATACATACATACATACATACATACATACAGTTCTTCTCACTCCCTTCAACCTCACTCATCACCCCCACCCACACAACCATACATACAGTATCTCCAAGCTCACAGTACACAAGACTGTTCTCCCGTTTGACCAGTAGGGGGCAGTGTTGATAGTGTTGCTGAGCCTGTGATTAATCTAGTGTATTTTTTTCTCTGCTAATGCTTTAGTTGCTTTTGTACAAGTCAGGAGTAAAAAAGTACTCACTATAAAGGTAAATTTTTGTACATTACAAAGCATTTTAAAATAATAACTTGTTTCGTCAGGCCAGGCTATGTAGTCTGATATGAGCTGGAAATGTATAACTAGCTTTCTTGGTTCGATCTGAGAAAGATAAAACTCTCCTGAGGTCAAAACTGGCGTAAAAGTTAGTTACAGTATTAGGATTTGCATATTAAACTAATTTGTACACAAGCTTTTTACAGGCTACCTGCACGTGCAGAGGCAACGCCCACCCACCTACAAAACCTGCCCGCTTTCTGGTTGGCTGGGATTCTAACAAAGCTACTGAGTCACAGGTTGTTTGGGCTCCAAATATGGGATATTGATATGTACAATGTTTATTACGGTAGCGAATTAGTGTCTGTTCAAGCGGTATTGTTTATACGTGAATTGGCAAAGTGCACACGGAATACGAGCAGGTACCTGCATTCAGGTAAAGTTTAGGAGGCTATGGCAAATAACGGAAATTGGGGATTTTTTCTTCAGAATAAAAGCATTTCCCAAACTACGTTTAATGTATGCACAAACTGTATGGGGCGTCCTTTGTAAAGCGGCACATGCTGAAGGAAAAGTCAACATTTTGTCACATTTAGTACATTTACTACAATGTTTATTAACTTATATGCTAAATTGTTAAATCTTAATATCCAATCTTACACTTAAATGTTAAATATAAATCCATCCATCCATTTTCTGTACGCTTTTTATCCATTTGCAGGGTCAGGGGATTAAATATAAGTAATTAATCTAATTTTAGATTTAACATTTGGGTGTAACATTTAATATTTAGATGTAACTTTTTAACATATTTCACGTTTAATAAATGGTGAATGTGCTAAAATGGGACTTTCAAAAGTTCCCACCACTTTTTTAAACATTGTTTGAAGCTAACTGACAAAAAGTTGATGTTTTTTCCAGGGTTGCCGCTTTACAAACAGCGCCCCGTACACACTGTACTCCTACTCCATCAAAAGTTTAACTTCTAACATAAATCTATGAATAGACCTAGACAGGGATATATCTATTTTTTTCTTTAACTCTTTAATTTATATAAAATAAGTCTGTATATAGGTCCTTCTTGACACATCCTACCTCTCCAAACTCTTCTGCACAGCAAAATATTGTGCAACAACCTCATAAAGGGCAAACTGGTATTACACTTGTATAACCCCACTGTACATAATTACATATCCTCATTTTAATAATAGTGCACGAAAATCCCCAACCCAACTTCTACAACGCAGTCATTAAAACATATTTTAATGACATTGTTGGGTTTATTGGTCAAACTTGATAACTCTGCCCAGCTGGCCTCCGGCAGGAGGGCCCCCCTTATGATCCAGGTCCTGGTCAAGGTTTCTTCCCTCCTAAAGGGGAGTTTTTCTTTGTTTCCCGTTTGGCTTAAGGTTTTTCTCCTAGGGGAGTTTTTACCTGCCATTGGTTATGTTATGTTTATGTAATAATTGCTCGTGGGTCATGTTCTGGGTCTCTGGAAAGATCTTAGAGACAGCTTCTGTTGTAATAGATGCTATATAAATAAAATTGAATTTAATTGAATTGAATTTAAATCACTACGACGGAGTATTAGGGCCAAACTAAGACAAAAAAAAAGGGAAATTACGAGAATAAAGTCATAATATAATGAGAATAAAGTCATAATGTTGCGAGAATAAAGTCGTAATATTACGAGAATAAAGTCGTAATTCATGAGAATAAAGTCGTAATATTATGAGAATATAATTTATGAGAACTCTAACAGGAAGAGCAGTCTTCTCCCTGTGTTAAAGGGAACCCTGGCTATTAAGACATGTAGTCCCTAATTAGCCACAATTGTTCTCTTATACTAAAATATGTTGTTAGAAACACATAAAATAATCTAATTGCTTTAAAAATCTACAATGTTTATCACATATTTTGACCTGCTGGAGGCGCCATGTTCTACCTGCGCAATGTATTCTGGGGGCGATGACGTACAACGGTGGCTCTGGGCGGATAAGCCGCGTTAGTTTAACTGGGACAGGTATCTAAAACATAGTTGAGCAGCATCTCCCGGCCGTGGAGGCTGACGAGGGAGCCCATAAGACATCTCGGTTCAGGCAAACTGGATCAAAGTTCTGTGATGCACGGGAGATCTGCAAAAATGATCAATGTCGTGAGCATCTTACCAGTGCATTAGGCTCCTGCGTAGACGGCGTAGCCTACGGCGTAGACGGCGTAGGCTACGGCGTAGACGGCGTAGCCGGGGCTTAGAGCCTGCAGCGCTCCGCCACCCGCTCTCCGCTCTGCGCTCTCCGCTCTCCGCCACCCGCTCTCCGCTCTCCGCCACCCGCTCTCCGCTCTGGCCGGGATGGAGACGCCGGTGAGCATAGCCCACCCCTGCCCCCCCTGCCCCCCCTAAAACCGGCTTCGGTTGCTGGGTCCACCGTTTGATGACAGACCAGAGGCTGAGGGGACTGGCCCAGGACTTTGACGAAACGGGAGGCGCAGACTTCGCTTCATATAGGCAAGAACATCTTTATTTAACTTAATGACGCCAGATCTGGCTGGGGTTTTTATTGTAGCATCGGCTATCTGCTAGTTGAAACGTGTGGTCTGTTAGTCTCTGAGTTTTATGGTGTTTTTGTAGTTCATGCTGTATGGTGCTGTACTTTTTTTTTTTTTTTTTAAACTTTTTTGTCGGTGCGCCGTCACCTTAATGTTCAGCTGTGTTTTGATCTGTGTTTCTGGTGCGCCGTCATCTTTTTAGCTGTGTTTTGATCTGTTTCTGGGTGTCAGAACAGTGTTCGGGGGTTAGCAGGAGCCACCGTGTGACGTCAGTACCCAGAATGTAAGCAACAATGGCGACCTACATGTTAAATTATATTTTCAAATTTTATAAAAACGAAGACATCAAAAAGGTTTTTTATATCACATTGTTATAATTGATACCAACATCTATCTTTTAACACCTACATGTCTTAATAGCCAGGGTTCCTTTTAAAATGCGGAATATTGAGCATCTTGTGAAGTTATATTTATATGTTTATAATATATTTAATATTACGACTTTATTCTCAAAATATTACGACTTTATTCTCATATCATTATGACTTTATTCTCGTAATTTCCTTTTTTTTATTAGTTTGGCCCTAATACACCGTCGTAAAATCACAGTTATCAGTGGTTGAAAAGTATTCATCGTGAATAGACTTTTGAATTCATGATGTCGTAACCCTTTTTTGATAGTTATTTTAAATAATTCCTCCGGACACCACGGTATACAAGAAACAAAACTTTAGAGTTGTGGTTTTATTTTGAAAATCTTCCCAGGAAGTTTCCTCTTTCACATGAGTTAACTTGAGGTTGCACTTGACTCGGGAGGAGATGAAAGTGCGCTGCTGTCAGAGCTGAGGCTGAGGAAGTATCCCGGCGGGGGAAGCTCGGGGATATATTGCTATTTCTGCTCTGGGACCTGACTTCAATGCCTCATTGACCTTCACTGATATGTCAATTGCAGTTGTGGGTAGTGAGAGAGAAAAAAACCAAACATCTTGAGTGTCACATTTGCCTTCCTAGCAGCCTGAGTGCGCCGGCGCGGATGACCTGACTTTCTCATCTCATCTTCACTCATGCCACATTTTTCTTAGTAGTTTCTTCCTCGGACCAGATGTTTCGGGGACGCACATTGCTGCTGCAGCTGCAGACGCCCTGCCACTGCTCTTTCTCTCATGCACTGATGGGCAGGAGGTTGAACTTGAAGTCTCGCTCTTGAAGGCAAATGCATTCGCTCCTGGGCCGGGAGAAGAAAGCAGAAGCAGAAGAAGAGGAAGAAGAAGAAGAAGTGGGGTTCGGGATCTATCTGGGTCTGTCTCCGGGCTTCCTGCCCCAAGCTGCGAGCATGTTCAGCTGCGTGGGCTGCTTCTGGGTGCTGCTGTGCTCCGCTCTGCTGGCCGTCTGCAGCTTCAGCTTCATCTCCCCCGCCTGGATCGTGAAGGAGCATCACCCCGGCAGCGGACACGACTCCGTCAGCTTCGGCTTGCTGTGGCACTGCTCCGAGTCCCTGGACCACATGTACCGCTGCTACACCTTCCGAGGGCTGGCCAGGTTCGCAGAGATCCCCTCCAGCTCCTGGCAGGTAGAGGAGTCTGCACACACACACACACACACATACACACACACACACACACACCCATGATGGGTGGATGAAAGCTGTGGAGCATCAAGTGGGTAGGGCATGGCAACCTGTGTGACAATGAGCAGAAAGCCAGTTTTGTAGTAAAAATATGAATGAGTTATCCAATTTGCAAGGCAAGGCAAGGCAAATTTATTTATATAGCACAATTCAACACAAGGTAATTCAAAGTGCTTTACATTGACATTAAAAGCGGCAAGACATAATAACAAATAGGTAAGAATAAGAAAAGAAGTAAAATAATAAAAAGCACAAGCTGTTAAAAAAAATAAATGAATAAATAAGGGCAGTAGAGTACAGCAGGTTTAATTTAAGAGTACACTTGAGTAAACAGTAATGTTTTTAACCCTGATTTAAAGGAGCTGACAGTTGGAGCAGACCTCAGGTCTACAGGAAGTTTGTTCCACCGGTGAGGAGCAGAATAACTGAACGCTGCCTCACCTTGCTTGGTTCTGGTTCTTGGGAACCACAACAAACCAGATCCAGATGAACCTCAGGGGTCTGGGAGCTTCATAGGAACTAACAGATCAAGCATGTATTTTGGTCCAAGACCATTCAGGTCTTTGTAGACCAGCAGTAAGATTTTAAACTCTATCCTTTGACTCACTGGAAGCCAGTGTAGTGATTTCATGACTGTTGTAATATGGTCCAGTTTCCTGGAGAGAAAGCCAGTTTTGTAGTAAAAATATGAATGAGTTATCCAATTTGCAGTCAAAAATGGGCACATTTGCTAAATTGCAGCTATAAATCAAGACAATTGTGCTTCATTTAAGAAAAGGGCTCTTGATTGAGACATTTAACCAAGCAAGATTGTTTAGTCATTATGTGTTTTTCCCCCCTCACAAAACATATTTTAACTAAAAAATACTGGCTGAGAACGTTGTAGGAATATGCAATATATTGCAAAAGTCAATCTTGTTGTTTTATCCAAGTTTTAATGATTTCCATATGTATTTTTCCTGTTTCCCCAAGCTATAAACAGAAAATACAGGAATCTGACTCTCTTAAACCAAAACAGAGTAGAATGTCATTAATATCATTACAAACGTATGGGACGGACCTCTTAAAAAAGAGTGGGTTTTGAGGGAGATCACAATAAATACTGACTTATGCTTGTAGAGACAGTTTTCTTTTGAATGTAGTGTGATTTTATTTTTTTTCGTACATATCTTAAAGTTGAAGGCTCTCCTAATGGCCATATTGGCCAATTGTAATCAGTCTACCTTTAATAGTGTTACTGCATTTTTTGTTTGCATCCCAGTAATGAAAATGAAAAATAAATATGGAAGTTCTTTAATGGGGACATATTATGACTTTTCTTTTTTCAAATGTTGAAACAATGTTTTGAGTCTGATGAAACACTTGATGGAGCAGCACGGTGGCTTGGTGGTTAGCACTGTTGCATATCAGCAAGAAGGTTCCTGATTTGACTCCCTGGCCCGGCGGTAGTTTGCATGTTGTCCTCGTGCTTCAGTCTGGGTTAATTGATGATTTAAATTGCCCGTAGGTGTGAGTGTGCATTGTTGTTTGTATCTATGTGGCCCTGCGATAGACCAGTGACCTGTCCAGGGTGTAATCTTGCCTCTCGCCTGTAATGAGCTGGAATAGGCTCCAGCAGACCCCCGTGACCCTGTGAAGGATAAAGCCGGTATAGAAAATGGATGGATGGATAAAAATGCTTGATGAGTTTACCAAAATATGACAGAGATACTAAAACCATTCTTAACAGGATGATCCTTTTTTCAGACCAATGTTACAGCTTGGTGTTACTCCCTTCAGAGGTACAATAAATGTGGATTAATGTGAATTTGGGACATGATGAAGATGGCAAGGCTTGTTAACTTCATTCTGATCCAAGTGTGTGACGTTGCAGAACCTCATAATTCTGAATGACATGTTTTCAGACAGCCCTGTGATGGACTGGTGACCTGTCCAGGGTGAACCCCTGCTTCTCGCCTGTAATGAGCTGGGATAGACTCCAGCAGACCCCCGTCACCCTGTGAGGGATAAAGCGGGTATAGAAAATGGATGGATGGATGTTTTCAGACATAGAGAACTTTAAACTAACGATCAGGACTGCTTTTACTCAAAATTTTTGAGTTGGTGATTCATTCAGGGACCAAAGTATATGTGTCAAGCACAAAATAAGTGTTTTTTTTTTTCATATTTTCTTTTTAGCCTTTAACAAGACTGGGGGGAAACACTTCGGCATAATCCTGTGAATATTCTGGTTTTGTTCTTTCTGCATCCAGCAGTAAATTGAATAAGACACAATCCTACTCCTCGATCTAATTTGTCATGACTCAGAACATTTCTATGAGGAAAAATAACTCAGTGATCAGGGGGAGGCTACTTCATACAGAGCAGCATCTGCAGCGCAGCACGGCCGACACACATCAGAGCTGCGAAAGTGGCATCAGGTTGGCAGGTGGCCCTGTGATCGTGGCCCCCCCACAAGCAGGGATTTTTAGTTTCTTCCCACTTGAGCCCGCTTCGTGAATGTGCGAGTGGACCACGCAAAGGCTGCAAACAGCTGCACAACCATAACAACAACAAGCCTTGTCGCAGATGGGATGTCTCAGGGTGAACATTTGCATTAATGTGCCAGAGCTGATCAGTGTCTGCGGGTTTATGACTTTGACTTTGAGAAAAGTTTACAAATGTTGTCGTGTTTTGTTAAATAGAGACTACAAGCCTGTGAGCTCACCACCGCCACCATCACCACCTCCTCTTCACCTCTGGAGAAATGATTTATGTATGAAGGTGAATTAGCATTTGAAAGGGGGTTATTAATAAGTGCTGTTTGTGGGATTGTAATGTATGAGTTGAAACTGCAGAAACAGTGTGCTTCATCTTCTCTACACTGGTTGGCCGTTACTTTAAAGCCACTTTCGCTTAAAGTGTGCATATCCAGGCTGTGTTGATAAACTATAGCTTTTGCTTGTAGTGCCATGCTCTGAGGCATGTGGTATTGATAGTCAGCATTTGTGAAGAAGGGTCTTCCTCTTTGGATCTCTTTTCCATCACATCTCACAGATGCACTAAGATTATTTCCTCTGCACGTCCATCAGCAAGCCCGTGGCGCCCTGCACCTGTTGAGGGTTTAGCAGTTGCACTGCTAAACCCTCAAGGTTTAGCAGTTGTTCTTACTTTGACCAGACTTTCCCAATGTATAAAATACCGGTGTCAAATTATGTCACTTATGTTTTTTAGGCAAGGCAAGGCAAGTTTATTTGTATAGCACAACTCAACACAAGGTAATTCATTGCTTTGCATCAACATTAAAAGCAGCAAGACACAATTAGATAGTAACAAGCCAATTAAAAAGGGAAATATAAAATAAGAAATAATAATACAATACAATGAAATAAAATAGAATAAATAACAAATAAAATGAAATAAAATTATAAGAAAAGAGGTAAAATAATAAAAAGCACAAGTTTTTAAAAGGTAAGGGCAGTAGAGTACAGCAGGTAAGTATTTAATATAAGAGTACGCTTCAGTAAACAGTAATGTTTTTAGCTCTGATTTAAAGGATCTACAGTTGGAGCAGACCTCAGGTCTACAGGAAGTTTGTTCCACCGGTGAGGAGCAGAATAACTGAACGCTGCCTCACCTTGCTTGGTTCTGGTTCTTGGGACACACAACAAACCAGATCCAGATGAACTTCAGGGGTCTGGGAGCTTCATAGGAACTAACAGATCAAGCATGTATTTTGGTCCAAGACCATTCAGTGCTTTGTAGACCAGCAGTAAGATTCAAACTCTATCCTTTGACTCACTGGAAGCCAGTGTAGTGATTTCATGACCGGTGTAATGTGGTCCAGTTTCCTGGTGTTTGTAAGGACTTTTAATCGCTTAATCTATTTTCTAATCTCTAACTCTACTTTTTCTGTTTGCTAGTTGCTTTTATTGTGAAATCTGTGTTTGTGCGGTGGGCTTCTGGATGAGTTGTTAGGGGTGGAAAACAATGATACGTTGCACCTTGAAGTGGACATTGATTGGCTGTCCCTGTGTGTGGGCGTGGTTAGTAACGCTGGTAGACTCCCATTGTAGCTGGACAGGCATGGAGGGGGGGGGGGCGTAGTGGAGAGATGAAAATGGAGGCGTATATGAAAGTTGTCGGTCCAGTGAATGGGGAGTTTACATTTCTAAAACGCCCCGATGGCACCATCGATGAAGGTAGAGTGATATGTGTTATTTGTGTGAAGGACTTTGCTCCCCACCGAAGCAGCTCAAGTTTAGCCACATAATCGCAAAACACCCGGTCGCGAGCGCAGCTACAGCTAACGTTAGCAGCAACGATGTTGCCACAGCAACGCTCTTCCACTAACTAAACTGGAGGAGAGCACCGCGCGCATGCACGCGTCTGGGACCAAGAGGCTGGCGAATGTTCTTGCCAAGTGGATGTAAATGGCTAGGACTGCATCTGTTCAAGTCTGTTAAAAAAATTGAATAAATGACTTTATAAAGCCACTTATATATCAATCTTTTGATCTGCCACAATAATGTAATGAATTTAAAGGAAAACACCTCAAATTGAGGGCTTTTCCCTGCAATTTTCAGGTGTGATTAAAAATGAGATTAATTCGATTAATTAATTACAGATCTTAATTAATTAATCGCAAAAAAGGAAGTCTAACAGTCTAACTTCTTGCCACAAATCTGTCACATCTGGATCTTGTGTTGCCGTAACAACGTAAGCAAGGTTACTGTTCTCGCCACTCAGTGGTTTTAATATTGTGGCTGATTGGTGTGTAATCATTAATGGCTATATATCCATAACTGGAATTCAGTCTGGAATACTGTTTAAGGCCCATTTAACTAAAATCAGGGACCAGTTAGCCAGTTTTCAGTGTGTTAATAAGTGGCTGTTATGAGCTCCTCTCCCAGTGAGGTTGATGGAGCTGCTTTCCTGCGCAGGGCGACTCGTGTTATTACGGCAGCGAACCCCGGTGCATGATCCTGATCCCACAGCCATTAATAAAGTTGAAGGGGCCATTAAGTTTTCATCAGAGCCACTTTATTACCCCACCACTCCTCACTGATCTGCACATCATTTTGTTGATGCTGCTATTTCCAACTTGTCAACAACCTGCACACAAGAACACAAACCCATACAGAACGTGCAATTTGTGTTTATCACAACAACAATGCACTTAGTCCTGAGCGTTCAGCCTCTTTGGGTTCTAAGGTTTTTTTATCAAGATGTAGTAAAAAATTATCCGGTCCTTGCCAGGTCTTAAAATGAGTCATACCCGTTTATGATGTATTTGACAGAAACTGTATCCCTGCCTTTCTCCTGAAGAGAGCTGGGATAGACTCCAGCAGACAGCCGTGATGCCAAATAGGTATAAATAATGGATGGGTGGATAAAGCATAGTGCAGAAGCAGCCGTCTGACAAAACTAAGGGCATCCTCTCCGCTTCTGTAGGAATGAAGAGAGTAGGTAGAAACCCATCACTGCTAATGAAATGCACTTGATTAATTGATCTCAAGTAGGAGATTAAAAAAGAAAAACAAAAGGTTTTGATAGTTCACCGGTCTGAAGCGGTCAATCGTGTGTTAACACGTTACCAAGGAGGAAGGACATCAGCAATGATCTTACAGAGGTAAATGTTGCCTCCCATCAATTTGGAAAAGGTCACAAAGCCATTTACAAACAATCTGTAGGCCATCCTTCTGCAGTGAAAAGGCTAACTCACTCACATGTAGAAAACCTTTCAGGCATGTTACCAGTCTTATCAGAGGTGCCTGTCAACCTAAAGTAGGGCGGCACAATAAATGGTTAAAAAATGGCAATCTTGATTTGTGGGCTGCACGATCCTGGAAGTTATTTGCTTGGAATTGAGATGGCGATTCTCTGGCAGGACCTTTTTTTCCACAAATTTTAATGTTTATTCTAATGTCACAATAATATTGTCACAATTTTTACATGATAAAAACATTCCATCCATCCATTTTCTATACCCGCTTTATCCTGTGCCAATCACAGGGGTCTGCTGGAGTCTATCCCAGCTCATCACAGGTGAGAGGCAGGGGTTACACCCTGGACAGGTCGCCAGTTTATCACAGGACCACATATAGAGACAGAAAACCACGTATACTCACATTCACACCTACAGGCAATTTAGAATCATCAATTAGCCTCACAAGCATGTTTTTGCTGTGAGGCAACACTGCTAACCACTAATCCAATGTGCTGCCTGCATTTCACCACTATTATAGTAGGCGATATACAAGCAGAAAACCCTACTACTTCACTTAAACAGCATGTTAAATGTTAAAATTCCTGACAGAACAGTTTTCAGAAGCAATGTTTCTTGGACAGAACAGACAAAGGTACAGATGTTTGGTCATAATACTCAGCTCGACACTGAAAACAAAACAGTATATTAACAGAAACCCCTCATACTAATCTTTAAGCAAGAAGTCGGAGTATGTTGATGATTGGGACTTGTTTTGTAGCCGCAGGACCTGGACACTTTGCAGTCATGAAGTTTATTCTCAGTCAAATATGAGCCCATCTGTGTTTCAATTCAAGTTTACCGGTAGTCAAAGCTACGGCAGTGTGGCCGATAAAGAAGAGAATCAGTTTGTTACGATGGTTCAGTGAAAGACCGGACCTGACCTTGAAGATCCGGTGGCTAAAGAGAGCTGTACATTAACAGATGCCTGAAAACCTCAACGAACTGAAATAATGATGTAAGTGTACCATAATTCCTCCGTGAGGATGTGAGAGGTTGATAGCATCAGTCAGAAATCAATTACATCATTATTGATCCTAAAACAAAATAATGACCTTCAGCTAATTTTAAGACCTAAGAAGAACCAGAAGATTATTATTTTTGAACCATGTTCTCATACGGAAAACCTTGGAACTGAAAGAAGGTGTGTTTAAAAAAAAAACAACGTAACTATTGTAAACACACAGAAAGCAGCTGCTGGTGTGTCAGTGGGAGTAAACAGCTACCAGACTTTGAGCTCTGTCAGAGTGGAAGAGTGCCGTCTTAGCTCACTTTGAAGAGTCGGGCTGAGCCCTGCGGATGCTGCGTGAGCGAACCGGAGGACAGGAGGGGACATGGTAGGAGGTGTGGGGAGATGATGCTCCCTGTGAGACTGGCCTACTTGTGCTGTAGTTTCTTTCTGTTGTCAGTCTATGTTGTCAAAAACTTTTGCTTTGGGAAGCTTTGCTGAGCTCTGGCACTGCCGCTGCTCTGGAGCACAGGGCTGCAGGCCATTACCAAACTGGCAGGGGCCACCGCCTTTGTTTAGGCACAGACACACACACACAAACACACAGTCACACACTCACAGATGGACTGAAGCCTGTGCAATCTAAACGTAAGTGGGAAACAATCATTTGTTTCTGTAGCATTCATGTCATGTGTCAGATGTGTCAGGGATGGGGATGATGGGAAAGATTTCCATTCATATCAACTAAGGCAGCCCCTGTCACATTTCTTAATGTAGTTGACTTCTCTTGGCATCTATTACATGCAAAAGTCTGAACTCCCTTTTTAAATTGTATTGTTTTTGTGTAAAAACATAAAAATCATATGATCCTTGTACTAGGAATGATCTTAGTACTTGTTAAATAAAACCACAATGAAAAGCAATATATCTTTTTTTTTCACCATACCAATGTTTTTGTAAAAAGCAGGAAAAAATGGGCAATACTAAGTACCCCCATGTATAAATACTTGTAGAGCTGCTGCTAGCAACAATAAATTGAAGTAATCATGACTTTATCATTGTTGTATAGAAACTTTAGGTTTTTCCTCTTTACAACATTAGATGTGTTTCCACTATTCAGTTCAATTTAATATTTATGCAGCATCTGTTACAATACAAATTGTCTCTAGGTGCTTTCCAGAGAACCAGGACATGACCCAGGGCGTCACCTCTCGAGTGCTGTACTTGACAGGGGCTATCAAGGGTTTCTGCTGCGGGGATTCGGGGGTAAACCTCTAATAGGGTCGACCTCCTCCCCAGCCCCTTCAGCCGCCGTGTCTCCATTACACTGTAGCGCTGCGCAAAAACCATTGATCGAACAAATAACACTGCTTAGCACGTGATGGGGCGTCATGCACATTTTTTCCTGTTCCCTAACAGCCAACGGCATAAAAAGAGACAAAAAAGAATGGGGCAAAAGAAGAAGAAAAAGATGTTTCTTGGGGTTTTGTTAGCTTTTTTTTAAACATAGGTGGAAGCGATTGAGAGTAAAAGAAAATAACCCAGCTGGACCTCTACATTGGTGTAATTCCATCTATCTTTATTTTATTATAACCTCCATCTTCATTGAATTAACTTACAGCAAAATGTTTCTGGTCCAAATGATTCAAATAAGTCGTGTTCACATGAGAGGGCTGAACGTAATACAGAATACCTGATCAGCAAACCCACGAGCTAGTTCCTATCGACTGATCTGAGTACGTCTCTTACTACATGAGTGTTTTCCGCGCTGAAAAGGTTCCTGAAGGCCTCTTTTACACGGCAGTTCCTGGTAATGGAGATATGCATCAATGTTTAGGGAAACATTTTTTAGGTAAGTAGGTAAGTTTTTAGGTATTTGCTCATGCACAGCTCTCTTAAAGTGATGCATGACCCAGCTTTGACAAAGTTGTAGCTGGTTGATAGATGGCCACACAGAAGTTCATGTTTGCCTCAAGGACTGCAAGGTGTCCTGGTGCTACAAAACAACCTTAAATCATCACCTCTTGACTGCTATTCTTGACAGTGGCTATGAAGTGTTTCTTTTTTTTTTTAAAGGATTTTTTTGTGGCTCTAGTGGCATTTATTCAAGTTGTAGACAGGAAGGGGGTAGAGGGAGAGAATGCGGATGGCATGCAGCAAAGGGCTGCAGGCTGGGACCTTTGCTTGCTTTTCACCACACATGGTGTTGGATATTACAGCTAAATATCTCAATTTTCTTCATATCTGTCCATAGGACATTTTCCAGAAGTCTTGTGGTTTTGTTCAGATGCATTTTGTGAACCATAGTCATTTTTCCATGCTATTGTTTTAGCCAGATGAGGCTCTATCAGAGAACCCTTCAAAGCAATTCATACTTGTTCAGTCCTCTTCTAGTTGTGCTGTCGTGGATTTTCACATGTAAAATATTCAGTGAGGCCTGCAGGTTCTGAGATGTAGCTCCTGTTTTTTTTTTCCTTATTACTTACTGAGATGTCTAACCCTGGGAAGATTGGAAAATGGCTTTCCGCTTGTGAATAATTTTTCTCACTGTATGTCGTTGAACTGTTATTTGGAAGTGACCTTCTCAAGTAGATGGGCAGTTACAGTTGCTTCTCTAAGATCAGCACTGATTGGTATTGGCATTGATAAAAGACATGCCTGAATACTTTAGACCAGAGTAAAAGATACATCCTAGGATGCACTGGGACACATCATCAGTGATGTGCCTGAGATCATCGGGGGTTTCGGGTCTTTCAACAATCATACCCCCTCCTTCAGGTGACCCAGCCGGGGTTGATCAAACCCTGACTTGTGTCCCAGTAGCATTGGCCCACAGATCGCTCCTCCTGATCCAAAGCCATCTCAAGGCTCTCTCTGCTGCCTCCATGGTGGACTTGATGGCTTTCCTTTCCCCCCGTAATGCCAAATAGCGTGAACACCTTGCACAGAGAGCGGCCAGCAAACCCTCTACAGCCTACTTCATTAGGCTCACAGCGTGCCTTCCAGCCTATTCTTTGGCATTGCTCGACCAGCTCCTGGTACTTCGACCGCTTCCGCTCGTTCGCCTCCTCTATGCGGTCCTCCCAGGGAACTGTCAGTTCTATCAGTAGCACCTGCCTTGAAGACACTGATGAAAGCACAATGTCTGACCTCAAAGACGTTGTTGTGATGTGGTCAGGAAACTTGAGCTGCTTGCCCAAGTCCACTTGTAGATCCCAGTCAACTGCTGAGGTGAGGAGGCTGGCTGCTGGTTTGGGCTGTGACTGCGGCTGCTCTCCAGCCCTGATAAAGGCAATGTTCCTCTTGCCAGGTTGTTGCTTGCTGCTGTTGCTTTTGGCCACGATGGTGAAGATGGCTTCAGCAACTGTCTTCAGCACTTGGTCATGCCGCCAGGCCCTCCCCCAGGGCTTTAGAGCAGCTGCTTAGGATGTGCTCCAGAGAGCATTTCCTGGAACACAGGGCACAGGCAGGAGAGTCAACCATGCCCCAGAGATGGAGATTGGCTGGGCTGGGTAAGACATCGTAGACAGCTTGGACCATGAACTTGATGCACTGGGGTTCAGCCTGCCTGAACTCAGACCAGGTCACCTTCCTCTCCAGCGCTCCCTCCCATCTTGTCCATCTTCCTTGCTGCTGCATGCCCACCATCCTGCTGGTCCATTCCTCCTCAACCCCTGCCTGCACCTCCTTCAGGACTAGCTGGCGTTTGTCCTTACCTGGAACCTTCTCATAGCGAGGTTGAGGAATGGCTCCCAGTCCTGCACGGCCTGTTGCAACCGTGCCCACCAGAGCCCTATGTCTCAGTCGAGACTCAGCTACCTCCAGGCCTTCCTGAGCCCTCCACTTCCTACCGGTTCACACCACTATGCCCGCTGATGCCACTTTCGAGTCTTTGGAGTCCCGGTAGAGCAAAGCCTCTCTTGTGCGAGAGACCCTGAACTCCTCTTCAAGGCTGCTAAAAGAGTTTGTTGGTCTTCCCATACAGAGCTGCACTGCATAGGCTCCGTGGAAAGCCCATCCAAGTTTTTTCCTGATGATGTTCTGGAGTTCAGCCAGTTGCGGTTTCTCCTCCTCAGTTGCTGCCTTGTACTGCCTTGCTAGGGACCGGAGCTCCTTCCGCAGTTGATGGATCTTTTCTGCCCTTCGGTTCATGGTGTAGGGTCTGATGGGCTTGCACTCTTCTACGCCAAACCTCTCTTTTCCATAGTAGACTATGATGGTGGTCATGGTCTGAAGCCTTCTGTCGACGTCCCCTTTTGCTGTTGAGTTGATGATTTTGGCTGCGTCCTCATCAAATTGGTGCCACAATTTGTATTGGCTTGCAGGAGGCCACTTGATACGAGGCTGCCAAATTACTTCGCTGGGCGCTGGAGGGCGTATCACATGGAGGTTCTGGGCTCTGTGGGGTGTCTCCCGGCAGGGCTCCTCCGTCGTCTCACCAGGACTAGGTCCTGTGCGCTGTGTTACACTCTCCTGCACAAAGCATTTCATGCGGCCCTGATGGATTTTTAGGCCACGCTCGTTCTTGCAGATCTTGCCACAGATGCATCTTTCGGTTGTCGTCGTCGTTAAGCCGTTTGCCAAAGTCGTCACCGTTAGGTCCGTCCTATTGGGGAATTCATCCTCCCCCCCTCTCGGGTTCCCCTGTGGGTATTTCTCAGTAGGTCGTTCTGTAGCTTGGTTGGGTTTCTCCCTCGCGGAAGATGCAGGTCGGGATGCTACCCCTTGCTGCCCCGGGCGCTGTCTTTCCGGGCTGTCAGTTGTCTCTCCAATCGTCACCAGACTGATCCTGGTCGTCTCCCAGCCTGTTCCTGGGTGTCACTGGCTGGGCCAGCAAACTGCCCAAATATATAATTTTATAGAGGTGTGAAAACATCCTATGGGACCAGCAAGGGGGTACTTATTATTGCCCATAGTTATTTTTCCTTATTTTTCTCTTATTCTCTTTTTTCGGCTTCATCTATGTTAAATAAATAGTGGCACAGTGAAAAAAGTTATATGTTGTAGCTAATCTGAGGTTGTGTTTGCCTTATAGTTGCACTGTGATCAGAAGATTATTATTTTATTACACAAAAAAAAACAAAAAATAATATTTAAAAAGGGGGATCAACATCTCTATGGTTCAAACCATATAATATTAAAGTAATATTATGCATCTTTAATTTTCTTGACTAGCATACTCTACTGGATTTGATACATTTCAGAATAGCAATAGTTTCTCTCTATTGCATCAAGTTATTTGATTTTTTTCATATAGTATATTTCAGATGGTGGGTGCAGCACAGCACATACAAGTTTTAATAAAAAATAAATCAATGGTAATAAAATGGTTTTAAGATGGTTGTTTGTATATAAATAACGACTTTTGCTTGTTTCTACTGCGTCGTGTGAAGTTACTTCAGAGTTTATGTAGTGCGGTGGTGGCGTGCATGCTTTTATTTATGTTGCCTTGTAGTAAGTGTGAGAATGCGAGGCCGCTGCCTGGTTGGATGGGCTGCTCGGAGGGAGGTGTACTGTGAGCTGCTGCTAGGTAAAGTGTGAAGGAGGAGGAGTGCACCTGCCAGAAAACATTTTCACCTTAACTTGTTAACAGCTTTTTCGCCTCCAGCTGCTTCAGGGCACTAAACACTGGAGCTGGATTAACTTGGCCTCTGTAGTTGCCAGCCGACAGTCTGACACACACACACACACACACACACACACACACACACACACACACACACACACACACACACACACACACACACACACACACACACACACACACACACACACACACACACACACACACACACACACACACACACACACACACACGCACACACACACACGCACACACACGCACACACACACGCACACACGCACAGTGGCATCTACGTGTGACCGGGTTGGGAGGTGTGGCGCCTCGGCGCTCTTGCATTGCACTATGCTTCGCCTCCACTGTGGTTGCAAGAGCGCTCAAGATTCTCCTGCAGTACATGCCCACTGAGCGCGAGGGCCGTCTTGAGTGAGTCGTGGCTAAGCTCCAGGACTACTGTCTGGGAAATGTTTGAGTTTGTCCTCATCTTTTGTCTGTCTGTGCAGGAAATGGCACTTTGTCAAAGCTTAG
The DNA here is from genome assembly GCF_033807715.1 of Cololabis saira. NCBI lineage: Eukaryota > Metazoa > Chordata > Actinopteri > Beloniformes > Belonidae > Cololabis > Cololabis saira. Next base: position 20,189,074 of record NC_084600.1, on the reverse strand, counting down.
CTTCTGGGCTGTGGACGGAAACTTGTGACTCGCTTCCAGTGAAATCCTTTTGCACAGGAGACAAAACCGCCGGCCCATGTTGTCTTCCCCACATGCCAAGAAGATGAATTGTAGACGCAACTGGAGATGTTTCACCGTGTCTAATTGCCAGTTACCTACGAAGAACACTTACTGGTGCATAAACCATGCTACATGCTCATTTCATCAATCAGTGAGCCAGAACTACTTTTAAGTAGGCAGATAAATCCTTGAATAAAATTCACCCATGATTCCTTTGTCTGGCTGTTGCATATGTTTTATGTTTGGCCTTCCTCATTAATGTTAACATGTAGAAAGGATTAAATGGTTGTTGTTAGACAAGGTGAAAAGGTGTCATATACACTATGTTCAGATGCTTACCATTTAAAGTACTATTTGTTCCTTAATGATGGTGTAATTTAACAAATATTTTTGCACCATTCTTATGTAAAACATTTAAAACTGCTACGGGTAATATTCAAGATTAAATAAGATTGAGGCTGGTGTTGAAAATGAATAGATGCAATTATACTGAGTTGGAAAAGCTAGTTGTGAATGGTCGGTTCACCTAAAATCGCTGTATTTAGACTATGGTTGGACGCAGAACCTCGAGAAAGTCCTCACGGGCCCATGCAAGCTTAACTTAGGTATGACATGCTTTAGTCAAAATACAACAGCGATGTGGTACAAAGGCTCTCCGTTCAACCATTTCTTTAAACTTTTTCATAGTAGCCAGTTTTAGAGTCAGCTGTCTCTTTAGACACTTCAGACTCTCAAATATGCTTTCAAACACAGTAAATGTGATATATGTTTCACAATATATATATATATATATATATATATATATATATATATATATATATATATATATATATATATATATATATATATATATATATATATATATATATATATATTCACTATAAGTATGTCCCTTTAAAAGCTGGAATGTGCAACAATAACAAAGATCTATGTGAAAATGCAGATAAAAAAAAAAAATACTGTTAGTGTCTTATCTCTTTTAAATCACCTATTTCTGCATGGGGTTCTTCTGATGTTATCAAAGGTGCATGGAAGAGGGATATTGTTCAGTGAATGATGATGGAGAAAATAAATTAGGAGAAAGTTGTGGTCCTGGATCTTTCTTTATACCTTAAGGGCATATTGTTCGGAAAAAGGAGGAGTATTCTTACTATGTAAGGCAAGAACAGGCAATAAAGAAGCAAAAAAACAAGGAGCCGAAGCAACTTCTGGACAGACCAGGGCCAAAAGCAGGAAGAAACTGTGGCATGGCTTTTCCAAGATGGAAATAGTCAATGAACAAAAATCTTTGGAGCGTCGCAGAAGTTGCTTGTTTTTTGTAACGGTCTTGTCGTCGCCCTGTGATGGACTGGCGACCTGTCCAGGTGAACCCCTGCCTCTCATCTGTAATGAGCTGGGATAGGCTCCAGCAGACCCCCGTGACCCTGCAAAGGATATAGCAGGTATAGAAAATGGATGGATGGATGCAGTCTTGTCGACGGGATTGGACTCGATCACTAGATGTCAGTTAAATAGTTAAATATAGTTCAACTATGAAGAAATAATTGCTGTCAGTTGTGGTTAGTTTTAATATAACACTTCTATACTTACAGGAAATGAATACAGGGTCATGAAAATCATGTACAAGCACACCCAACGTCACCACATCAATCATCTTATCTACGCTGTGCATATTTCATACAAGCTCGCTCCAATTTTTAAATTTAAATACATTATAATTACTCGTTTCTGCCAAATTTTCCCCCACAGCAGAATTTTGAAACCAGTAAATCTATGTTATAATTAACTTGTGTCTGTTTTACTGTGTGCACACTGGAGATCAGTGTCAGGCAGGCGCTCACCGAATCATCAACTGCCTAATATCAGAGTAATGGACAAGGTATTTTTAACATGAGAGAGAAATGAAAGATCTGTGCTGACCTCCACCTGGGGAGGTGGGGGGGCTGTAAAATGGCAAATGGCACACATGTTTCACGCACATACAACAGATTCAAGGGGGGCGAGTGTAACCCTGGCAGCTTTCTGGCAAACACCTGGATTCAACCTGCGAGACGAGGTCTTTGAACTCTGCTGTTGAACACAAAGCCGTCACTTGATGCCGGATGGAGCTGGTGCTCAGATTCACTGCTGCAGTAAAACCCTGCCTGCCTCTCTCCTCTCCAGTGTACATCGCCTTTTCTACTTTGATACCAGTGGGGGGAAGCTCTGTGGTGAAATCCATTTGTATGGAAGCGTGTGTTAGAAATGATGTTAAGGAGTCTAATGCACTTGTTCCTGCTCTCCCTCTACCCCCGTGTGGGGAGCCCAGTGCCCAGGTTGCATGAAAACAAACTTTTTCTTCTTGATGATCTAATTCTGTCCCTCCACAGAGGCATCACACACGAGCGTGATTATAGTACTCAAAGCGAAGTGTGCTGTGGCCTTACCCTCACATGCACAAAGTGTAATGAAAAGAAGCCGCTTCAGAAAAAAAATCTCTCATGAATCAGAGTGTGATCAAAAGAGACATTGATGTGACGAACAGTGGCTGTCCATGTCAGCGCTGATGCAGTAATTAGGGGTTCAGGGAGGGATGGCCGAGGGACATTTGGGAGTAGAGTGAAACAGTAAAGTCTTACTGAGTTATTTCAGTGATGTCCCTTCTGTCGATAGCGTGCTTAAAAGCCCATATTCATGCTGAAGTAGGTCAGTATCCACTGTAACACAGGTGCTCCAGCAAACGGCTCCACAACAAAATTGAGCCATCATCATCATCATAAGCTGTTAAAGTTAAAGAAGAACTGTAGCAGCAGAGCTGCATATCATCTTTGTGCTGGTGGCAACATGCGGCTTGGAAAAGCATACAGCCGCTGATTTACCCATCTTCGGATGCTCCTATAGACTGGGTCCAAGTATAAATTAGGAGTGTTAAATTTGTCTGTTCACCTTGAGCAAATCCAGCTGCATAAATAGACTCACTTAAAAAACAAAAAAAAGAAAGAAACAAAACCAACAAATCAACCAAGGAACTGGAACTGGACAGAGAGATAGATGTTTGGTCCTTTGACAGCAAGTCTGGCGTGAAATGTGGTGTGCTGACTTATTATCATACGGCGCATGTTTACTGCAAGGCCACTGTTTAGGTGCAGTGACAAAATTAATGGGAAGTGGTGTGTGTACAGAGGAGCATTTTACAGTGATAGATTTGGCCATGAATGGTCCATTTGGAGTGCGTCCCGATTCTCATTATTACTTTCTCACAGGTCACAATGGGCTCTCTCTTTGGCTCGAGCTAAAAAAGAATTTAAAAAATCCCTCTAAAATCCCACTGTGCTTATAGTCAGATAATGCAATTGGACTGCAGTGTCTGTTAGACTCGATAACGGGTTAGCGGTGGAATATATCATGATTTTTCTGATATGTCAGGGACAGGGTATTATCTATCTTTTATATCAAACTGAGCCAAACGATGTTGTCAGCCCCTGATAACATTTGTATATAATCTGCTGGCTGTCTGTGGAAGGTACTCAAAGGATCAATAGTGGCAATAGTGCATTTCCTGCAACATTATTATTATCATTATAATTATTAAACCAGAAAGGAAAAAAATCAAGATTTAAAATCTGCTGCCAAGACAAGCAGCTGCTGAGAGCAACAATATACACAATACACATCATTATGAACATAAAATGTCAATTTCAGTTTAGATAAATGCCATCAAAATTGTTTTCTATAAATATTTTCATGAATGCTTAAATTATCTTCAAATGTGTGTAGTGAGATCAGTTCCTAATGGTTTAAGTAGGTTTTGAGTTGATTCCAAGAGAAGCGAGCAACATATGGAAATGCATTACCCATCTTAGTTCAGACTTTAGTTGCAGTTACAAAAATAAAGTCCTGGAAGTGAAGACATTAACACCCACAGCTTATTTAAAAAAAAAGAATGTATGTCTGCTGGTAGGACGGCAGAACACTGAAAATGGCGTAATAATATCTGCCAGTCTGAGTCTATAGGAGGACAAAGCAGACCAAGCAGATCAGGACATACAGCATACAATGATGAGACTGAAGCATGAGATGAAATTAAGCATGAGATAATTGTCGATCAAAGTTATTAACATACAAAGTAAAACAAAAGTGGTCCCAGGACCAATCCCTGTGGAACTAATTTAGTTATACTGAGACTGTGTTGACCTTTGTCACCTCGTCCTGCCTTCAGGCCCAGGGGGCTTGAAGTACAGGAAAACATAACCTACGTGGTTTTACTATTTAAATCGTATGGTGTGGGATAGGTTTCATTTTTCAATTTAATTTCAAAACACATACACATGCAAAAATAAACATTAGATCTGTTTTTATTTATATAAATAGCTGAATGTTTAAAAAAGGGAAAGAAAAATCACCCCTGCTTGTCAGTTTATCCACCGAAGCTTGAAATTGTGAGATTTAGCAGAGGAATATCAAGAAGGACTGTAATGTCTGCTCAGAAAGTGTCAATGCAGCTCAGATTCGTGCAAGTCTGTGTGTTTTCGTATAACATTCACAGGGCAAAGTTGTTCCTGTCAGGTTTCTCAAGTCGGTGTGATGGCTGTGGCTAATGCAGTCACGCACTGAGATGCCACAGGATTGAATCGGCAGTCTGCCAGAGTTCGGCTCTTTACATCCTGCTTGCCTTTCTTTCAACTCCCTCTGCTCACATTTACCAGATCTGCAAGCAGCTGAGTTCCCCACAAAGCAGCCCTTATGCACAAATTTTACTGTATTTGTTGTCAGGTGGCAATAAAAAATAAAGAAACGACAGCAGAACAGTGGCCGTTTAAGGCTTTAAATCAATCCGCAGGTCCTCCTGAGAACCATTGTGCTCTGATTTCATAACTTCCATACATGTTAAAGAAAATTGTACCATAAGAAAGAGAGGAAGCCAAAAGTGACACTGTTTTCTTTGACACTTCCACGCACATTACAAAGACCATGGCCTCAGGTGTACAATATCAATCAGGGGGACTAAATCTGAAATTTTCTTCACAAACCACATGTCATGCTGCACGTACAACCTATTCATGGCTGTCAGAACTTCTGGGGTCTGTATATTTCACCCATAACTTTTTATATCTGTAACTTCATGATGTCATTGAATAGCAGATGTGTAACAAGCTGTTATCAGAGTCAGTCATGGCGATGCCTTCAAGGACGCTCTGACATTGGCCTGCTATGAGTTGCCTTTTTATCAGACGTTTTCAACGGGCCAAATTGAAGAAAACACATCTATTTTGTCTCTCTTCCTCTTCCGGATTTACATTCATACAGCACACTGTAGCTCTAATGGCTTTTCAATTTGTACGTTAGACTGTCCTTGAACACACTAACAAATAGCTTAGTATCCTCAGTCGTCTCGGGAAAGTTCCTGCTCTCTGCAAGCTAATTTTTCTTGCTGGGAGGAATTTAAAGCGAGGGCTGCCTGAGTGGAAGAAAATCAATTTACAAGGCTTAAGAAAATGTTTGGCAATAATGTTGAGAATACTGGGCCTGTCGTTCATTCACTGTAATTTATTTAAATGAGCGTACCGCTCTGCTGGTGGAATCTGTCACTGCTGTAGAGTGTAACAGCAGGTCTCCATCCATGCAGTTGCACAGGAGCACCATTCACCATCGACCCATTACAAATACAGAAAAAAGCATAGCCTCTTAAGCTCTCAGCATTATTCACTTTTTTGCAGCATAAAAAATGTGTTCTAAAAGTGTAAATATTTTCCGCATGACTGAAAAATAAGGTCTTTGAAAACTTGTCAAGCAAATTGACATTAATGTATTTTGTCACAAGTCCTTGTCAAGGATTTTTTATTTTTTGGGGGGGGTTGTCGACAAGCAGAGCATGGGGCAAGAGGTCAGCGCTGCATATGGAGGAGGAATTGCAAGTGTGGAGGAACAGCTGTCCAGATGATGGATAGAACAAGTGGCTTAGGGAGAGATGAGGAGGAGAGGGAGGAATACGTTGATCTGCATTTTATACTCATCTCAGTGAAACAGAGGGGGAAATCAGTCTTGGCCGGCAAGGAGAAGGATTTATGATCTCATCAGCTTTGAAGGATGGATGCGCCCTGCAGTGCATGATCGCTTTCTGCTGCTTTTTACATCAGTTACGTGCTATTTTCAAAGCGGCGGACACTGAAAAACACTTTACGACACGTAAATTCCACCGATGGACAAAAATGTGATATACTCTAAATACAGGCCAGTCATGTTTAATCGAACAGTGGCTGAAGTCCCAGCAGCAGCAAATGTGTCAGCGCTGTGAGCATTTATCTCTCTTATGAATTATGCTCTTTGCTTTGGTGATATTTAAGAGCCTCTGATCAGCAGTTTGCAGGTAGACGCAGCGAGCTGTCTGACTGATCGGAGGAAGGAGAGAGATGGGGAGGCGCGGTGGAGCGCTGTTTCCTGCGCCGGGAATCATGCTGAGTCAGCAACGCAGGGAAGGGAGGCTGCTGTCCATTTGTTAAGCGGCCTGTCACCTCCACCGCCTTCACAGTGGATCCTGCGGGTGCTTTATGTATTGATTTAACAGGGAGCCTTTCTCCATTTTTTAACATAAATGATGGCTCACTTGGCTCTATGCATACTGTATAAGCCAGTTGTGACCCCCCAACCCCCCCTTCCACTCCGAAAATCAGTAGTTAGAGCACATGCCTCCACCAGAAGAGCTCAGGCTAACAGAAAACATCACTATAATACCCCCATCTGAAACTTCCAGCAGAGAGAATAAGTTTTTAAGGAGAAGAGGATTTTTGGATTTCATTGAATCAACCTTACTTTTGTTGTTTTTTTTTCTCTTTCCCCCCGCAGTGTTTCCATATAGTTTTACTGCTCCAATTTGCCTCCCTGCAACATCAAAACGCGAAGCCCCTGGGATCCAGCTGCTCTCCCAAACATAACTTCTGCTGAATGCATCGTGAGCCGCGCAGCTTCGGAGACCAGGGTCCCATGTGAGCGTAGACTTATTTTCAGCTGTAGGAACGTCGTGATATAAAAATCACAGGCTTTCAGCTTTGAAATATCTTACTTTTTGAATGCATGTCAGGGATGAAAGACGTGGCCAATGGCAGGTACATGAATTAAGCTCACGTTCGTCGTTTTTTTGGGTCTGAGAAAGTCTGTTGGTGCTTTGAAGAGAGTTCCAACTCAGATTGTCTGATGTTTAATGAGCAGAGGCAAATTTGCTCTTCTTTCTGATGGAAACTAAGCTCAAAATCAGATTTCACTAATGCCTTACGTGTGTGTTTGTGTGTTTTGCTTAAGTTGCATTCACTCTGCTTTCCATAGAGGGATGTGCGTTTTGACCTTGGGTCACCTCTGGCCAGAATGATTCTGTGATTTGCAACTCAAAGATGAGCTGATCTTTAAAAGAAGGCAACGTCATTTTAGATCTCTGATCGCTACACAAGCCAGCTTGTTGTTTTTACGGTAAAAGGAAACATTCTTCATGCAGATAATCTCTTGCTATGAAGCGCATGTGTGAACGGATAACATTTTTCTGTCTCAGCCGTTCACAGTAACACAAACAATTGACAGCGGTGACCAAACATTTTGCTAGCAGTATAAAGACGATACATCAACTTCTCCAGAACAACGTGGTGTATCACACTTGCTTCCAGCTGTGAGAAGTAATGTTTCCCTTTAGATTTGGTCGCCGCAGGTGTTCTGGTATTCGTTTAGCTGATTCACACAGTCTCTCTTGCACACACCAAAACCAGCATAAAATTGAGGAAAATCTCCTTAATAAGAAGTTAATTTCCCGCTCTGCAAAACACAAGACTTTAAGACTGCAGTGCTAATGTGCAGCTCCACAGAGAGAGCAGGAAGAGAGGGAAATACAGGCGTGGTCCGGTCCTGTACGACGTGTGTTGTGAAACTCTGACAGAAAGCAGATGATAAAGTCATTTGGATGCAAGGTTATTTGTACTCTCATAGAAGTGGAGAATTTGCATAATATGACCATTAGTGATTCTACGAGTGAGGACTTTAATAACCATAAAATGAACCCTTATAAGCTCCATCTAAAATATAAGAATATGTCAGCTCATCTCTGAATGGATCTGATGAGCATAACAAATGACTGCACACCACCTCAGCTCTCTGATCTTTCGCTGGTGTTCGCTTTCAAAGTTTGATTAATTAGAGACCTGCTGTGTAATGACAAACTGTCATCATGCGAGATGAAGCTGCTCAGTATCATGTTGTTGTCCAGTTACATCATCCTTTCCCCCCAAGCCTCCACAGACCAGACTGCACGCTCCTTAACATGCAGCCGATGCTTCTCCTGCCATTAGGGTGATACTTCATAGCGTGATGCAACTGTGATCCAGAAGTGGTAACAGACTATTTAATAGTCTCTTGATTTTGTATGAAAAGGAAGATTCCTAACTTTCTTAAAACTAGATAGAAAGAATATTAGCAGTGTGATGGCAGCTGTTGAGCCTAAAACGAAAAACGTTAATTAAGGGCTGCCAAGGCAGAAGCATTGAGCACTCTCTTATTACTATTCCCCATATTTATTCATTCTTTCCTTTTAATTCCTTTTTTTAAGTGTTTGGTTTCTGTACAAACATTCTGCACTTTTCATGGGCTGGAATTTTGAGAATAACCTCCCAAAAAACATCAAAACGTTAATTGTAAAGTATGAAATTGGCAAAAGAAAAACAGCAAAATTAAGTCTCAACATCCAAAAACAGGGTTTGACTATAGATGCTCGGCTGCTTTTCAGTGATTTCCATCGGCTATTTTTGATAATTTTTTCACTTTCCAACATTTGGATTGCGGGGAAATCTCCAGGAAGGCGCATCGCATCCATCCACATATTGAACTGCTGCCTGTTTCTGTCCATGCTGTCTATTGAGAGAGTTCACCTGTGTGGACATGTGCGGTTGGTGCACGTGTCAGGAAACAAACACCCAAATGCATTCAAAGTGGTGTCTGGAAATAGTAAACTTCTATCTCTGCTACACTTCTAGCTTACCAAGATAAAGCATGCTTTTTTTAGACCCCGTCCACACATAGCCGGGTATTTTTAAAACCGAATATTTCCCCCCATCCGTTGATAAAATAATTTGTATCCACATTACATCGTTTAAAAAAAAAAACCCTTCCACACATAACCCCATTCGTTAGCATTCTAACCTGTAGATCATCTGCGGCTCCCGGGGAAGCTGCGCCTCCGCGGCGCAGCTTCCCCGGCAGGCGCGTCTCCTTCTCGGTCGCCATGGAGCTGCCGCGTTAAATCGACGCAGCCCTACGGCGTAGGCTCCGTGTCGGTGTAACGCAGTAAGCGGTGGTCAAGAGCAGAGACCATTTATTTAATAAATAGCTTGGAGAACAGATGCTGGATCATCTGTAGTTCTGTAGTAAACAAAGGTCGCACGTCAGAGCAGATTTGTTGTTGTTTTGGAGCATAATGTGACGTTCGAAAACGCAAAACTGCGGTTGTGTGTCTACACGCATCTACATAAACGGAGTTTTCAAAAATCTTCACTTTGCCCAGAGTTTTTTTAAACATTCGTTTATTTGCGTTTTCATGTGGATGACAGGTCCAAACGTTGGAAAATATCTTCGGTTTAGCAGATACCGGCTACGTGTGGACGGGGTCTTAATCATCTAGCAGGACACACTCAACAAGGGGCAGTTGCATTGGCGCTCCTTCAAAGTGTCTTAAGAAAATGTACTCGTTTGATTAATATCGCCTTGTAGCTACTGCGTATGTTCACTTTCTTTGGGGTCAGAGAGTTTGCCGTAATCTGAGGGTAACAGGAACCTGTCTGACTTGCTGATGAAAAGAAGCAGAGTGGTGGATGCAGATATAGTAGCATTTCCAGTTGCTACAGTACGGTATGCATGAATTATGAAACGTGCACTTGGGACCGGCAGCAGCGCAGATCATGCATAAATGCAAAAGCAAGCAAGGGTTGTGAGAGTCTTTGAGTGTGTGAGAGGTTCACTGAAGTACGGCCTCCGCTTGAGCCCACACGCTTCCACAAGGTTCTTTGTTATAAGAGCAGAAAACTTGACCATGTGGACACTTTTTTGTATAGAAACTCCTCCATGATCGAATTTAACCACATACAAACAAACCTGTTAAACTTGTGCAAGGTGAGTATTTCATTACATCCAAACTCTGATCAAATCATGAATACTTGACTCCCCCTCCCACAAATTTACACATCATCTGGGAATCTGCTTCTGACTGGATTGCTGAAAGTTACTTAATCTTTCAAACATGCTCTCCTAAACAAATCGTTGAAATCATTTTTATGCTATTTTCAGACTAAATCATTTTCATTTATCTCTGCCTTTCAAACCATTACAAGTGATGATTCAGTTTACTAATCCCAACATTTCCATAATGCACTAATCTGTGAAGCTTTTCCAGGCAAACAGCCCTATTGTTCAAATATAGTTTAACTAATCTGGGCTAAAACGATCTTGACAGGCTCCGTATGAGGCACTGTTTGGAAGTGGTTAGCTTGAATGACAGCATTATTCTGCTGTGCAGTGAAGGTGACACAATCAGAGACCTATAGGATCATCGTTCATATGATCCTGGTGTTTTAGGCATATGATAGTGAATGTGGTTATAGTGGTGCTAATGATCCTGATGTTACAATAAAGCATATTTAAGACCATGGCCTAATTTCAGCAAACCATGTTCCTCTTTAATCCTATATCTGTGTTATAAGTCATCGTGTTAATGAACTGTGAGCCTGTAAAACTAAGAGCTGGTGGAGAAAGTTTCTTCAAAAGAAGGCATGTTGCTTTCAATTTTCAGTGCAAAATGCGAAGATGACAGCTTCTCTGCGTGAATTAATTATTTTATATATCTCTCTCTGGCTTGAGTAGGCGGATTGATAAAGAAATGGGTAAGACATAAAACACAGATGGAGCCTTGCTGTATGTGGGCAGTGGTTGTATTAAAGAAGTGTGAGAGAGTTCAGTATTTCTTTTAATTTTCTGAAGAAAGGCTCCTTCTTATTTCCTCCAAGATCCCCACTGCTTTTTTCTCAATTCTCTTCCCCGTCATCTTACACTCCCTTAATTCCTCTCCATTACTGAATCTCCTGCAGTGTTGTGTTTTATTATTATAATTTTTTATAAATCTAAAAAGATCAGGCTTCATCTCTGGACCGGATGCATTTTCTACACCAGCAACATTCTGCTGTTAGCTCGGATTCCAAACACAGGTTTATTCTAATGAGCATATGTGTAGACTTGAGTTGCGGTCTCTCTTTTTCCACTAAATTTATTCTGCTCTTCAGTTCCAAAATTTGAACAACACGCTTTTCATTCTTCTGCTTTCAAAGCCAAGAGACCAAACAAGACAAATTCCATGGCTTGGATCTTTTGTGGAGACTCAGGGGAGGAAGAGTGCAGGGGGAGGGAGGGGGGGGGGGGGGGGCTCACACAAGTATCAGTTGCGCTATAATTCAATTACAGCATCCGTTGAGCAGAGAAAGAAAGAGAGAAACTTTGCCTGGGGTTTCTTTCTTTTGACTACCCATCACTTCCCCCACCACCGCCATCATAGGCTATAATAAAGGCTGAGTGAAAACCTCAGGCCGGGTTCTGAGGATATCATCATTAAACTGTGCTCTGAGAGACCCTGTACATTTTAAATCCAGCTGTTTGATCCTCATATCTGATCTGATTCGTTTTTGTGATGTATTATGTACGACATCACGATGCAGAAGAAAGAAGAAGAAAGATGCTCAAAAGTTCCTAATCAGGTGGAGTCTTTTTTTCCCCTCCTCTTGAATCTAACCTGAGACAACCTCGTTCACCCCCCCTTCCCCATCACTCTCAGAGTGAGATCAGGAGGACAGGAGCAGGAGGGGAGGCGTTCGCTGCCGTTGCATGCTGTTGGGATGCTTTACCTCCCAGGCAGTTGATGACCGATAAAACCGATGTCATGGTGACAGAAGGAGGTATAATTGATGAGAATGAGTTCGCTCAGCTTCGGTCAGCGAGGAGCGCATATGTGAGCTGTTTACGAGCCTGCTGGCCTGATCCCTACTCGGTAGGAAAGCGGTGGGAATCAGCGATGTTTTTGATGGCCGGGTGCTCGTGGGCAGGTTGTTCTCAGCACCACCAGATGGACGGCTGATCACTCGTCATACAATTCTGGATTAACCTATTAATGGAGCAGAATCAACAAGCTCTCACCATGATTACTGCCATCATCGCTGAACTGTAAAGGGAGTTGGTTGATTCTTTAAGAAGTAATATTGTGTTTTTTCAGCACCCTTTTTATTGCTTGGGTCTCTTTTAGCGTCACTTTGAGACACACTAGAACGGTTGTACGGCTGGATATTGCACCTATCCTTCTGCAGTGGTGAGGCACACGCAGGCTGTGCCAATAGTAAACACAGACAGGAAAACCTCATTCTACAGTGCTTTCTCATCAATAAGTAATGAGCATCACGTGAGGAATTTGAAGTAGAGCAAGGAAATATTCACCCAGGTCTAAACTTAGCACCTTCTTACTTCCTTTACTGCGCTGTAGAAGTATGCATGAAACATGTTCGGTTAAGGTCAGAGGTTAGAGGTAATAAGTTTGGGTGTGGAGGACATCTTGGTTGAGTATTGAAATGCACAATAAAATAGTCTACATTTTATAGCATTACTAGTATTTGTTATTAGCTTTGGAAATTCTGATCATTTGAAAAAATGATGGTTTTGTGGTCTCCTGGGTCTGTGTCCTCCAACAGGATGCAGAAGGTTTCGATCAAGTGTCAACATGTGACAGCATGTGAGTGAGGACCAGATAGATTTTAGGTTCTGGCTCAATTTTAGCAACTGAAATAATGAGATTGCGAACACAAGTGACCAAAACGAGTTTCCTCTGCAGGAGTTTCAGAGGGTGAGAAGCTTGTCATCCACGAGGGATTTGAGTAGAGCCGCTGGACCTCTGCAACCAGAGAGGGAATCAGGTGGCACATCTGGGTAGAATGCCTCCTGGATGTTTTCCTGGTGAGGTTTTCCAGGCATGACCCACTGGAAGCAGACACAGGGGAAGACCCAGGACTTGTTGAAAGGACTATGCCTCCCCCCCCAGATGAGCTGGACGAGGAGACGGGGAGAGGGAAGTCTGGGCTTCGCTGCTTAGCCTGCTGCCCCATGACCTCAGATAAGCAGTAGAAGATGGATGGATGGATGGATGGATGGATTTTAGTGTGTTATAACACTAAAAAAACCTTAGTTGTGTTCACATCAGTTATTAAAGGTTCAGTTTGAAGAAGCAAAGAAATTCTTGAAATCTTCGTCTTCCAGCTTTCCACTGCTCACTTCAGATTAACAGCAAAACGCTACAGGATCTAAAGTTGGCTGAAGGAAAAGATCGGGAAGGTGGATTCAGTCACCCAAATATATACTCCCAAGCACAGAAAAACATGCAGATATTTTTGCTTTCAGGAAAAAAAACATGGCCAGTAGTTTTGGACATGAAGAGTCATCTGAATATGCTCCATTGAAAAGAAATCCTGTCGACTTTCCTGTCTCTTTGTCCCTTGTGAACGGCTGTTGCAGGCAGTTTTATTTTCTCTCTCATCAAAGTTTGCAACTATGCTGTTTATTATAGCCACTTACTGACGCTGCTTAAGTGTGTTCAGCAATAGAAGTAATAGAAATAAGTGTTTCGATTAACCAAAATATCAGCATTTGATGTCAAATTCTCCTCACAACTAGACAGGAGCACCACTCAGCCAGTTCCTCGAGTGTCATGTTTGCAGTACAGGCATTTTTATTTTATCCATAAAATGTCCACTGTGTCACATCCTCTCATTCTTCCTTGTGACTAATTTGGCAGGAATAACATTAACCACTGATATGGAGCACATGGAGCTCAAATATAACACATTCGACAGAAGGTGGCAGGAGAGATGCTGCAGCTGTGCAGAGGAAAATAATGTGCCCTTTGAACATTAAAGCATCTACGTCTTTGGTAATATAGCCACAAAATAAGACAATAATACTGAAAGCAAACATTTATTTTGTCTCTTCCAGGTGTATATTTGCTGACGAGTGTTTCCTTTGATGCGGCTCAATACTTGTTGTACAGCTGTGCATGACAGGTATATTTTCACCCAACAATGCCCCAAATTAAGGCTTATTACATTCATATACCTGCCTCTTCCACACGAGAAACTGTCTGTCTGTACGCTACCTGAGGGTTTTATAAAGATGACTCTCCTTTGGGATAACACCGGCATGGATCTGTTTCCTCACTCTGCACCGCAGCTCATGTGAAACTAGATCTGTGCTTTATGTCTTCCTCTCGCAGTTCTGGGACCAGAGCTTCACTGAAGCTTTTTGGCAGGTTGGCAGGCACCTCAGGCAGTTTAAATATTTACAGGACTTTTATGCATTGCCCAAAGTAAGTCATTTTTTCTGAGTGTCTATTAGAAAGATTGATTGAACATCATGGTATTAACGGTTGCAAAACGCTCCTGTGATTTCTCTTTGGGGTAAACATTTGCCTTATTTTCAATCCATTTGTATGGAAGCACAAGTCTGCACTTTTTAGCAGTGTAGACGAGCAACCCATCACATATTGTACTGTACATCAGCAAGTTCTTCCTGCTGCTGTACGTTGTGCATTTAGTTAGAGGTATAAATAAGCATTTATGAGGAGGGAAATGTAGTGTTGCAAAGAAAAGATGTGGAAGCTATAAATAAAATATTGGGACGGATACAAACATGCCCAGTGTTAATGTTTCATCGCTCATCTAATAAGAATTTACAGTTGCAGAATCTGTTCACGGCCCTGCTTCAGGCTGGTACTTTGAGCTGTGCACATTCACACCCACTAGTATGATTGTACTGGCTGTGAACACAGCTGGTGACTTGTTGATAGTGACAGGTCCAAGTGTTTCTTTGACTCGCTGATAAACAACTATTTGGGTTTATTCATCACCCCCTGAGCCTGAAGGTAAAGTTCTTCTGGTCTCCAGGTGTTAGAGCAGGTGCTAGTTAGTGACCTGGCAGGGAAGCAGCTGTCTGCAGCTCTGGACCAACTGGAACTAGGCCAGCTACAGGAGCCGGGAGCTCTGCTGAGCCTCTGTAGACTTCATTTTTCACTAGTTTTTTTCCCATATACAGCCATACCTTTGTCAATACTCCTATTGTATCCTGTCTAAAACCATATGGCCTTTTGACTAAGTTAATACTTTTGAGAAGGGGTGGGTGATATGCCAAAAACATTTCATATCACAATTAAAAAAAATAAAAATACGATTTCGATTTTATTACAATCTTAAATTGAAAAAAGAAAAACAGACAATTGGAAAAGTATTTACGGCTGGGCAGCTCGTACCGCGGGTCAGCTACTTAAAAAGGCGTTTGAACCCCTCATTTTCTACCGTCTTGATCGGTACCATATCCTTTGCGGGACAAAGGGTAACAGCTTCAGTTATCTTTTTCCATCGCTTGCTCGACTTGTCATACGGATTGCCTTTGTCAAACGCCTGTTTATGTTGTCTGTTTTGGTCTCACGCTAGCTACTGTCGCCGCCTGAGGTGCCGCCGGGCCCCTCACTGTTTAATTCTCAGCATACTCTTGGCGAGATTCTTCTTCAAGGGATTAAACAGATTAATCGTGTTACCACCCAATGTGCAAATGTTTTCTGTGCACACTTTGCAATTACATTAGCTTGAGCTCGATCACTTGCAGAAAATCCAAACCAACTCCATACAATTGAGGTGGAATTTTTTTTGCGACCAACTCCGTTTGGCTTTCAGCTATCACTCTCCACATGCTGCCGCTACACACTCAGACAAGGAGGCGGGTAGGAAAGCGCGTAATTCGCCCGTAATTCCCTATGATTGGTCGGTCAGGTTGACGACGTCAATACGTCTTGTGAGTCGGTGCATCAGCATAGAACTGCAATTTATAGAATGTGTCCTAGAAGACCCCACAATCTCTGCAGTTTGAAAGATCGTCTTCACGTTGTAATCCTTCACCATCTAACATCGTCATATCGCCCACCCCTACTTCTGAGATAATATTGATCAGCCACAGAAATTTAGAGATGTGCTATCAAATAGAGGGAGTTTTATTTATCAGCCTGCTGCAGCTCAATGTGAGTATATTGTAGTGAAACAAGTGTCTTCTGCATTACTTGTGAATTATCTTCATGAATCTTTTTTTGTTCAAATATTTAGAGCATCTGATTCTGAAGTAAAGATTCCCACAACTCCTAATTAAATATTTTTTCCTCACTGTGATGTTTGTTAATGCAGCCCTGAGACTAATATTAGGATATCAATAGTTTGCTGCACATAACGTGTATATTTATACTTTAGTCAACAATAATGACTGGTAACGAGGTCCACTGGTGCAAAGACAGGAGTGGCTGGTTCCTGCAGACTGTGGTGAGTCTGAGACAAATTCCTGCCCCGAACAGCGATCCAAATCAAACAACCACTCACACCACATACAGTACGTGCACTGTGAAGGCCTGTGTGTGTTTCCGTGTCTCATCAGGGGTGATTCCTGCACAGGGCTTGTACATGGCACCTCTCCCAGTTCATTCGACCGTATATGAGTGTGTGTGGGTGTGTGAAACGGACGTTCACTCTGTGAGCTATTCCCACCGTGTTTTTGCTTAACCTGATACCAAAGATCAGGCAGCACATTAAAGCATTGCTTGGCAGCAGGGAGCATCTCATGTGTGCGTCCCTCCAAGAAAACTGCACCGGGTTTGTGATGACTGAGGGGCTTTCTTGGGTTCGTAGTCAGCCAAAAGTTGGAGAACTGGCCAGTAAGAAGGATCGTTATATAGCTTTCTTTTATAGAACTATAGAAGATTATAGACACTTTGTAAAACATTTGACTGAAGAAATACCTGCAAGACAAGCAACATGAGGCTAAAGGAGCCTCAGTGAGTCAGCTAAATAATGGAAATCAGAAAAACTGGCATTTTCAGACGGAACAGAAAATTCTATGCTGAAACTCAGAAATCACTCTCCAAGAGCACACATTTTAAATTATTTAACTATTACATATTTTAATTATTAATCTTAGTGTCAGACTTTGATAAAAGTTCTTCACATCTCCAGAGTGCCATGTAATGACAGTAAAAGCTGGTATTCGACCCAGAGAACCCCAGGCTTGCAAAATGTAGACAAGTCTCAAGTAAACTTTTGTATAGCTGAATACTAGTAATCAGAATCAGAGTCACAACTTGATCCCTAGAAGGAAAAGTTAGATGAAATAGTAAGTAAATAAGTTATAGATATACACTTGGTGAAGAAGAAGCTGATAACATCCTTTTGGACTCTGAGCTTAATTTGTGTGTGTGGGCTCAGGTGTGCACTGGCCCCCACCTGTCGCAGACACGCTCCGACGGTGCCGGGCCACTCTCCTCTTGGCCTCCAACTTCAAATCGCACCACTTCTTTTTTATTTCTGCCACAGATCTGTCCGTGGCACTCACGGCGTTTACAGCAGCAACGACGTGCTGCCACTCACTCGCTTTCTTTTTGTTAGTGATGCCACTACTGTGACCACCAAATAATGTTGTTTTCCTGGCCTCCACCTCAACCACAAGCATCTCGATCTCGGTTTCCGTGAAATTTCGCTTTCTGGTCTTCCCTGCCATGATTTTTGAGTGTAAAACACCATCGATCAGCAGGCTCATTTATATGCAAAAACAGTCGTGCAGTACTTTGCATTGACCATTCATGGTAGAAAGTGGGCGTGTAGAGGGCGGGATATGAGGCGAATTCACTTGCACAACCTTCCAGGTGGACTGTGATTTATAAAGAGAACATTTCGTGCAGGCGTGCGTGCACCCGGTTTTATACATCAGGATTTTTTTGCACGCCATTTTTGGCTTTTGAGCGCACGTACACTTTTAGTATGAATCCTACGCACTCTTTTATAAATGAGGCCCCAGGTTTTATCTTTTATCTGTTCCCAAAGTTAGAACGAAAACCTTTGGTGAAGCTTCAGTTCACTTTTATGGCCCACGCCTATGGAACAGCCTGCCGGAGGGCCTCAGGGCCGCAGAGTCTGTCGATGCTTTTAAAGGTCGGCTCAAGACTCACCTTTTTAAATGAGCTTTTAACTGAGTCTCCTTTTACTTGTTTAGCACTACTTACTTATTTTTCCTTTATGTCATTTTATTGCTCTTAATTTCCTCTTAAAGCTTTCATTAATTATTTATTTATTTTCTTACTTATTTAATTATTTATTTTTTTAATGTTGCTTCTACTGCCTTAGTGCCCATAAGTTATCTTTTATATTAGCATTCATTTATGCTGTTTTTAGTATGTTTTTAGCTCCAGTGTTCTCCTCATAGGGGCCCCCCATGCCGGGAGCTTGGTCTGCCTACGGGGGGCTGTCCTGGCCTGGATAGTTGGGGGTCCTGCTCCAGGGCCTGGATAGTTGGGGGTCCTGCTGTCCTGGCCTGGATAGTTGGGGGCCCTGCTCCAGGCCTGGATAGTTGGGGGTCTCGGTGTGGATGGCTCCCATAGGATGGTGTTTCCTCACCTGGTCTATCAGTGCTCAGCCATACTCCATTTTTATCACAAGGGTGGGGTGGTGCCAGGTGTGTATGCATCTGAATAATATGCTGTGTGTATGTCGTATGAATGAGGGTACGCGGAGTGGGGGGTCAAGGGAGATTGATTCTTTTTACTTATTAATGTAAAGCACTTTGTGTTGCACTCTACCTGTATGAAAAGTGCTATATAAATAAATATCAATAATTGCATTTGTTTGGTTTTAGATCCTTGATGGAAAACCCTAAAATGCTCCTATTTATCAGAGAGCAAAGTAAATGGCAGAAGGCATGAAGTTTAAACACCAGAGAGGTTTTCCTCTTCAACTACTGACACTACATGGATGTTAGGAAGATGTGTCACTGCTAGCTGGCACTTGTAACCTACTGAAAGAATAAAAGCATTTGTGAGGTGCTGGGATACACCACACAATTAAAGTTTGTCATCATACAGTAAACCTGTCTTCCTCTATAAACATTAGAAGTAAAATTTTGGTCGTCAGATTTCATCAGACTTTTTTTCTGCCCCCCTAAATGTATAACTGCTTTCCAAGAGTGGATCAGTTGGGTTTTTATCATTCTGAGAATCAGGTTACTACAGTGACATAAATGATGATTTTTCTGCAGTTGTCCAAGTCCTGTAATGTAAACTCCCCTTTTAGAGGAATTACCTGCATCATTGGTGCATTAAACAAAGATGTCCAGTGAAACTCAGCTCAGCACAGAAGCAGTTTGTCCCATCATCAGATTTGTGAAATGAAAATTGAACAAGGAAGTAAGTGCCAGGGAGGTAAGGGTGTGACACTCGAGGATGTGTTGCTGTCAGCGTAAAATCAAAGCTTGATTGTTGCGGCATCAGTCAGCTAGTCCGCATATTTAATGTGTTCAGCGAAGCCATGTGCCTCTTGACTTTGGATTTCGACCTCCAAGTGTCTGTAGCAGTGGGTTGGTGCTTTTTCCTTGAAGGACTTAAGTACTTTACTTTCCATTTTCGCCATGTAGAGATTTGCAACAGTGGGTGACACTTGAGAACTCTTGACAAGTCTATGTTTCTGAGTATAACAGCTATTATTATCACACCGATCTAGGCGCTGATCCGGTTGGCAGTGAAATGACTTCTATGGTTTGTATGGTTAAAGATTAATCTTGCTGCAAAAACTGTGAACGTTTTTGAGAAACCAAGAAAAGAACTGCAATGGCCTCCAGTCCGAGCTTTTTTGGGACATGCCCCTTTACTAGATTAACCCACTAGGTCCTTTACCTGTGACCACAAGTATGAGACCAATCTTTGATGGTATTTCCAGGGGTTCATCAACATCAAATAAGACTTTTAAGCATTATTACTAAAG
Organism: Cololabis saira; assembly: GCF_033807715.1. Lineage (NCBI taxonomy): Eukaryota > Metazoa > Chordata > Actinopteri > Beloniformes > Belonidae > Cololabis > Cololabis saira. The sequence continues at coordinate 20,169,143 of NC_084600.1, read as the reverse complement.
ACTGTGTCATTTTTCTCTCTGTCTGCGTTGCAGGGCAGCATACAGGACCTCATTAATTCTTGGCTGATTAGGGGAGCTTGTCTTTTTCCTTGAGGCTGGAGCCATTAGGTCAGGGTGAATACGTCCAACATAAATTAACTGTATTACAGAACAATTATATTTTTTGCAGATTTATTCACTGCATGTGTTTTATGTGTTTTGTGTTTTACAGTGGGTTAATAAAATCCAAAGCATGCCCATATTGCTTTTTCTTTTTCTTTTTTTTCGTATTTGCTGCTTCGCTTTGTGTTCCTTGGTATCATCCAGCATACTATTATAACAAGTAATGTTAGCATTACACTGGGGTTTCATAATATTCATTTTTTTCTGCTGTTGCTTCTACTCTATTGAAATTGACCCCAGTTGAAACCAGACAAGAACAAGATAATGGTGCAACTTTTTGCGTATTTTGTAATTTTGTGTAGGCTTATTTTCCATGTTACTGCACTGATGGAATATCAACAAAGTCCTACCTCTGTCAGGAACATCTTTGTGAACATATTTAAGCATTTCAGATCTGAGATTGTTCATTCTTGAAGTTTCAATCAATCAATCAAGCATGAAAAAAAAAACTACTTCTAGGGTAGCTACTTTATTTACCTAAAGTCATATGTTACCCTCCCAACTGTGCATTTCCTGGCATTTCAAAAGCCTGTGGCTATACTTGCCGTTGGACATTAACAAGAGGCTTTGACTACTGAATATTTTATTTCAATCTAACATACCATAAAGGAAAAAGGGTATTCTCCTTTAGTTGTACATGTGTTTGGCTGTCATTGAGAGACTCCTTATGTGCATCCCCGAGTGTGAGGGTTTGAGAGGGACCAGCGAGTGCTACCTGAATACCACAGCCTATCGGAAGCCTGTCCCCAAGGCACGAATGGACACTCCATCCACTTGTCAGGTGATTAATCTGTTTTGCCCTCTCTCATTCGTCTCCTCTCCATCTCGTATTCGCTCTTCACGCACACAGCTTTGTCAACCATTCAAAAGACTGGCACACACACACACACACATACATACCTCTGCAAATGATACACCCTCTCCCGGTCAACTCCCAGTGAAGATCAATGAAGGGATGGATGTATATTTCAGGAAATTAATTCAGAGTTGCGGGATGCTCTTCTTGTATTAGTGCTCCGACTGGCAGGATAATCGAGATTCCTCTGAAAGATGATGAAGTTACATGACATTCAAAGAGAGAAGGAACACGTGAAAATAAATAGCTTATAGAGAGAAGGGTGGGCTGAGGAAGTCTAAGGTGATTCCACATGTGTGTGGTGGCTTAAGTAGGAACATCTGGGAAGCTGTACTATGGTTTTAATGGGCTCCTGAAGGCAGTACATGTGGAGGCGGATGCTTTAGTGTCTAACCCTTCTGAATGCTGATTAGTGATGGGAGGGCTGAGGCGAGCACGGAGAGGAAAAAGACAGTGGTTGAGTGCAGATGGCATACCATACCGTCCTAACTACATTTACGTACTGAAACACCTCCCTCCCTCACATCCGTCAGCCTCCTGCTCACAGCCAGTCATGCACACAAAAAGAGCTGTCCAGCAATATGGCAAACTCATCACGTCTCCTTATCAGTGGATCTTCCGCACCCTCGCTTCACCTCTTGTCCTCCATAAAGGTGTTCAATTGTAAAGAGTTATTTCTATCAAGGGCCAGCACTGAGCATTAACTGTCTCCTCTGCCTGGCACTTCTCATGAGCCAGAAACCTCCATTTTCCACCGCCAAGTGCTAAAGCCGTTCACCATTCTGTGCTGGCTTGGTGATGCAGATTGTGTTTAATGAGACATGCCTTGCTATTTCCATCTTGAAACTCCCAATTGAGGAGACAATGAAATTTCATTGGCCCGTACAGTGTAATCCCTGACTTTCTTAATGTAATTGGAAATCATAAGAGTCCCCTTCAGAGTGTCCCTTTATTAATCACAGCAGCTGAATGGATTTTTTTCTTGCTTTGTATGGTTACAGTTATTGGTCCCCAGCAGGCTTCAGATGTGCAACATTTATTGTGGGAAACCAATATAGTTCTTTATGATGGCACCAGGTAGTATTGACATGTGTAGCAGTGCCTATAGTCTTTAGTTTTATCATCTCTGTAACTCACCACTGTGTGATGCCTGTTTGAGGATTGTGGGATTAAATGTTGCTTTTTAGATGCTTGTATTATATAAATTGTTCATTTGTGCATGCTGTGCTTGAAAACTGATGAAGTGCTATAAAATCACCTTCATTGAAGTGTTCTGTATTTTTGACCTAGAACATCATCAGATTTTTATGCAAATCCTGAAAGCAGCTAAAGAGAGCCCACCTAAACGGTTGAGACAAAAATAACACTGACCAAGTCTGATGGAGGCAGTAAGAGTGAGGACGACCCCTCATTTCACTGCTTATGGTTATTTAGAGCACATAGAACCTCTTTCACACAGAAATTGTTCATATGTTGCTGAAACACTCCACCAAAGAGGCATTTACACAAGCAAATTGCAAACGAGTAATAAATTCAAATCACTCAAAAAAAGGAAAAAGATTACAGCCTTAGTAATCATCATGTGCAGTTCCATGTCAATCAGGACGTGCTGACTGGGTCCAGATTCAAACCGCTCACAGTGCCGCATCTCTTCGAGTGGTTTGGTTATAGGATATGGTCAAGATATGAGATACGGTAAAACATCAGGTGATGGGGCGGCACAGGTTTGCAGACCTGGGTATTTCTGGTCTCACCTCAAAAATTGAAGAAGAGTGGGGCCCTGGATAACTCAGTGGGTTGAGCGGGCGCCATTTGTAGTGGCTGTAGTCCTCGTGCAGGCGGTGCAAGTTCAAGTCCCGACATTTCGCTTTTTACTGGAATGCGCCCTCCCTCTCTCTATCCATTTCCTCTCTACCTACTTTCTCAATAAAGGCCACTAGTGCTACAAACAACTTTTCAAAAATTGAGGAAAAGAAAAGAGAATAAGAGAATAAGACTTTACTAATCAACATGGCTTTGAATATAAATCAAGGAGAGAGTTAGAGGACATTTGCAACAAATGGGATTATATATTTGTTGGAAGAAAACATAAGGGTTGGTGGCTTTTGTCGAAGCTGAAGAGCAGAGGTATGAAGACCTGGAAGACCTGGAAGACCTGGAAGACCCTGTGAAAATCATGGCAGCTGTTGGACCACTGTCATGTGGTCATGTGAACTCTGGACTCTTATGAATGTTTATGAACATTTTGTGAATATGTGAATTTGACTTTAAAGCCGGCTCAACCCGAAATCAGCTTTAAAGCTTCACCTAAGATGGCCACTTTGTCGAGGACTCCAAATCCCAGCCTGCTTTGGAGGTGTGAAATAGGGTGGCGGCCGAAGGGCGCGCGTCCAATCACTGGCCGGGCCCCGATGAAGTCACCGCACCTCGACGGACAAAACTGCGCTGCGCGCCCCCGGCTATCCCTTCTTCTCTTCTCTTCAGCTCTCCAGATCTTGGCTTCTTGCCAAAAGCCCATCGGGATCACGTCTCCTCCCCTCCCCGGTCGGGGGGATCCGAGAAGCGCCCGCATCGGGATCCAGCCTGGGGATCCGTACGGCCAGCTGCATTTCCTGGATCCGTGACGCCCGCGCTTCGGCGACAGAAGAAAGAGCCGCACGTCTACAAGTGACTGGCCACCACCGCGCCTTGAAGCGCGTGAGAGGCTCCGTTCGATCCGAAAGCACGGCCCGGGCCAAGGCGGCGCTCCACCGCTGTCCTGTTTTGTTTCAGGGAGAAGGAGACAGAAACCGAGAGACTCTGACTGGAAAACCCCGGCAGAAACGCGACCCGCAGTCGACAGAGCCCCCAGCTTCCCGATCCGGACCGAGAGGAGGCGTGAGATTTATGGTTTGGGCAATCAGTTTAATTTAGAGCGGTACAGTGCTAAATTTGTTAAATATTACTGTCTAACGCCAGCAACTACCGGCATTATTGTTGTTTGTTTATTTTGTGGCGCCATTTTTCGCCAGTTATTCACAGTTTAAATGCCGTGTTTTGTCATCCCGTCAGATTGCACGTGGCGTGGCGAGGGCGCTGCCATCTTATATCCATCCAATACCACAGGGCTGACCCTTTGCCGGACACGTGTTGCCACATTGTGTTAGAACATAGATGATTGGAAGATTTGTACCACATGTTTATTATTTTGATTTTGTTTTCATTCATGCAGTTAATGTTTTGTTCTTCTTGTTTTTCTTTATGGTTAGTGTTTATGTTTTTAATGTAGCTTGCCGTCAGAATTTATTTGGGGGTTGCTTTTACCATCTGCTTGACACCTGGATGTAAATAAATTCTGATTGATTTTAATGAGAGAAGTTGTTTGTGTTGTTTTGCACATATTTTGGTCACAATGGCTGTTTGACAGAGCTAGCGCCGAACTTATTCTGCCGAAGTGCAGAATAACCCCTAATTTTGAGACTGATTTGCTGTTAAAGTTATCATTTTTCCTGGTTAAAATCCAGGTGGTGCCCCGAGGATTAATTCATTTTGATAATTCAATTTGATAAATAGTCTATTTTATTAATTATTAATAATTGTTGAATAAAATGATCAATAACTCTTGATAACTGGAACAGCGCAACCGCTGTGGCACAACACAGCTCAGTGATGAAGAAAACAGTAGAGGGCTGCAGTCTTGAAATGTTTTTTGAATGGTAGAAGGCAGATTTGGTGGTGGTTTTAGCAGCCGACTACATCCAGAGGGAGATCGCCAAGCTTCCTGAGCAGTGCCTTTGGGCTTGCATTTCAATGTGAAAAGGTTGGCAGTCAACCATATTTCTTAAATTTCTCACAGGCAGTCGACAAATGGCATGGTTGGGAGCTGTGTGGAGAATGTAGTGCTGATATGCAGTTGGACGTCATCAGCGTAGCAGTGGAAGCAGCGTTTGTGGTGATGGATAATTTGGCCAAGAGGAAGCATGTTTATTGTGAGTTGCTGGAGTGCAGTTGTGGTGTTTTAGGGTGCCATATTGTTGCCTGCTTGAGAGATAAAGCAGGCAATGACTCAAAAGACAAGTGAACTTCCAAAGACAGTAGAGGAAGGTGGTGTGGGAAATGGTCAAAACCTGCCGAGAGGTCCAGGAGGACGAGGGAAGTGATGAGGCCATTGTCTGTGAAACCTTGTTTAAATTGTGTGATCATTAACTCTTCTTCTCATCTGTACATACAATATTTTTTCCAACAGTTTTCAATATTGTCCACATGATCTTTGTGGAGAGTAGTGGATTTCTCTGCGCAAACTACTGTTGGTCATAGTTCATAATTTTTTTTTTTTTTTTTTTTTTTTTTTTTCTTACCTTGTCTGCACACATATTATTGATTGATACCATGACGGTAGAAACCAAAAGTGTATATATGTGCATTATTACTATATGTAATATATACATATATATACGCACACATATGCGTACACATACATAAATATACACATACAAACCCAGTGTTTTTTTTTTTTTTTTTTTTTTTTTTTTTTTTTTTTTTGGGGGGGGGGAGGGGGTGGGGGGGGGGTGGTGACGACATCCACTGCCAATCCAGGAAGCAGGAACACATGGAGACACACGTCAAGCACTGGAAATCTGCAACAAAAAAACCACAAACAAAGCACGAAACCGGCACGGAGCCATCCAAAACACGAACAGCAATCGACCTAAATCTTGAGATCTGATCGCAGTCTGAGCTAAGCTATCGCTACCGCTACCTAAACCCAAAAACTAGAGAGCCAGCATGCAGGTGAACAAGCCAGTGTGTATGTCTATGTGTGTGTGTGTGTATGTATATGCTCATGCATGTGTGTGTGTGTGTGTGTGTGTGTGTGTGTGTGTATGCGTGTGACTAACTTACTATATGTGTGTGTGTGTGTGTGTGTGTGTGTGTGTGTGTGTGTGTGTGTGTGTGTGTGTGTGTGTGTGTGTGTGTGTGTGTGTGTGTGTGTGTGTGTGTGTGTGTGTGTGTGTGTGTGTGTGTAATAAACCAAACAAAGCTCCACCTGAAGTGTATCTATAGTGGGGGAGGGGGGGGAGCAACCCCGCCACCCGTGAGACCAGAGGCCGACAAGGAAGAGCCCGGAACCCAGGCCACCGGCAACCCCACAGAGGGGAGAAGTAGGAGGGAGGCAACCCACCGCCTGCGAGGCCCCCCCCCCCACCCGGCGGCGGCCGAGGGGGCCCGCGGGCGGGGCCCCCACGGCGCGGAAAGAAGCAGCCAGGGATCCCGCGGCGGCGGACCGCGACCCAGGCAATCCCCGGCCACCCGGTCCGGGCCGGACACGCGGCCAGGAGGCCCTCACCCTTCAGGCCAGCGACCCCCACCCGGCAGGGGGCCAGCCCGCCCGGAGAGACAGAGCCGCCCCGGCCGCCGACGCGGGCAGGCGCACCCGTCCCCCACGAAAGTGGCCCTCCAAGACCAGAGGGGCGCCCCGCCGTAGAGGCAGCGGGGGGGACCGGAGACGGGCCCGGAGAGAGGGAACCCCCCAACAAGGCGACACCCGCGCAGGCCCGACAACGGAGGGCCCCAGACCCAGGCATCCCATTCATTCATCCATTCACCTATCCGATACCTATACTAATAATAATATAATATACTATACATAATAATAATAATAATACTAATAATAATACTAATAATAATAATAATAATAACCATCTTTGTATCTTTGTATAATATAATATTGATAAATTATTAAGTTTTTGATGTCCTGCCAATGGAGGCTCAAATCCTCCATGGCAGGACCCTTCCATACCGCATTCTCACCGACACAGACATACAATCACGCACCGTTTCCCCCTCCCCGGGGGGATCCAGCACCGCCAGAAGGCACCCCAGGCTGCACGGCGGGCCCCGCCAGGCCCGGGTAACCCGACCCACCCGTCCCAGGCCCAGGCCGGTGAGGGAACGCGGGTGATGTGGGACCCCCTCCCGCCCCTTGTGTTGAGTGCATGTGATTAATGCCATAAAAACAGGGAGGAGGGAGGGCCAAGTATCGATTGACACAGACCCCCCCCCCTCCCGAACTACGTGTCCTTGTCAAATGTATTTATTAAGTGTTGAATGTGCAGTGTCTATTTTGCTGTTAAAACCGTGAGGCGGGGAGTGCCAGGCCCCGCGGGACAGTGCCCCCCACGACCCGGACCCCCCGCCTTTCGCCTATGTGCGTATGAATCGTGTAGGGGGGGCAAGAGGGGGAGCGGAGGCCGAAGCCAGGAAGCAGGACCAGCAAAGCCGGCCCTGATAAGACACCCGCGTCCCCCCACCGGCCGTCCAGTAGACGGGGGCCGGCCCCCCGAGCCGGGCAAGGGCCCCACCGTACCTCCAAGGGCGCCCCCGGCGCCGCCGGAGCCCCCAGACGGAGGAGGAAACGGTCCAACATCCTCCCATTCATACTGACAACATAAGACATAGATACCTGGGAATGGTGCCACCCCGCCGTCGCGCCCGCCCGTGCACCCCCCAGTCAGGGGAAGCCCGCTCCCCGGACCCGGCCCCACCCCCCCCCCGAGGCCACCCCGGCGGACACCCCAAGGGTCCCGGAGTCCCCACAGGGGCACTTGGCCCCCGCCCAGCGACGGAGGACCAAGGCAGCAATGCCCCCCCAGCGCAGACAGCCACCCCCCACCCAGGCAGGGCCGGGCCCTCAGGGTGGGACCCCCACGTCCACGGCCCCGCCCCCCCCGGGAGGCCCGGAGACGCCCCAGCCACAGCCCCCCGCCCGAGCCCTCCCCAGCCACCCCCCCCCACCGCCATGAGGTAACCCCCCCACAGGCCCCCAAGGCCCCCACCGGCTAGGGACAGGGCCCCGCGGCCCCCCCCACCGCCCCCCAGGGGCCACCAGAGGCCCGCGCCCCAGACCCCCCAAGCCGACCCCCAACCCCAAGGGCTACGAGATCACCACCCCCCCGCCCCCACTAGGTAACGAAGCCAATAAACGGGGACCACAGAGAGTGCAATTCAGCCGAATGTTGTTCAGTGGAGGCAGACATTATCTCACTACTAATATGATCTGATAAAAGATTCCTAAAATGGTTAATACATAAACTGGATTTTTGTTTCCAATTTACTAAAATGGTTTTCTTTGCGATACATAAGGCAGTGAGAACCCGGTGTGTCCAATTAGGATCTATTTGAGTGTCTCCCAGGTGACCTAATATACATACCGTGGGGCATACTGGGATTCTGTGGTTGATCCATGTGGATAAATCCTCACAAATCTCCTTCCAGAACCTCTGTACCGGTGTACAGAACCATAAAGCATGCATATAATTATCTGGGGTGTTCTCTGTGCACTGTGAACAGATATTAGAGGTGACAAAGCCCATCTGGAACATCCTTTGTCCAGTATAATGTATTCTATGAAGAACTTTGTACTGTATAAGTTGTAGGTTTGGGTTTTTAGTCATAGTAAACGTATTTAAGCATATTTGTGACCAAGAAAACTGGTCGGTATTAAGAGAGAGATCCGCCTCCCACTTAGAGATCGGGAGAGAGACTGAATCGTCCAGTTTAGACACTAACCTGTAGAGTTTTGATAACAACTTTAAAGTGCTTAGATTCAATAAATCTATTATCTTAGCGGGAAGTTGTAAATCTAATTGGCTAATTTTGTATGTTTTATTTATTATTGCCTTAAGTTGTTGATACTCTAAAAATTTATTCCTGCTAACTCCGTATTGAACAATAAGTGTATTGAAAGGTACAAACTGTCCTCCTACAATTACGTGCTGTAAGTACCGTATTCCTTGATCTCTCCATTGAACGAAGTTAACCATCTTTTTATCATTTTTCACGATGTCTGGGTTGTTCCATATGGGTGTACGGTCACATGGAAAAAGTGAAATTTTAGCTATTTTAAGAAATTCCCACCAAGCTGATAAAGTTGTGCTAATATTAATGCTTTTGAAACATTGATGACGTTTGATACTTTGACTAATAAATGGTAACTCTGAGATTTCTAGTTCATTACAAAACACTTGCTCTGAGTCCAGCCATTGACTATCTAAAGGATGATCTTTTGACCATTTTACAATATACTGTAACTTACTGGCTATGAAGTAATACTGAAAATTAGGTAATTCTAAACCTCCATATTCTTTGGATTTTTGCAATGTCTTTAAACTAATACGTGGAGTTTTATTTTTCCACAGAAATTTTGATACATATGAGTCCAACGATTTAAACCAGGAAAGAGGGGGTTTGCATGGTATCATTGAGAAAAAATAATTTACTTTTGGTAAAACCATCATTTTAATGGTGGCTATTCTACCCATGAGCGAAATGGGGAGAGAGCTCCATCTGGAAAGATCATCTTCTATTTTCTTTATAAGCTGAACATGATTTAATTTTATTAACTCTGACAGCCTAGGGGAGATGTTTATGCCTAAATATCTAATGTTCCCTGATTGTAGTTGAGTATTGGTTATATTCCTAAAATTGCAGTTAACACCCAGAACAGTGGATTTAGACCAATTAATAGAATAATCAGACAGAGATGAAAATCCCTCTATAAGTGCAATTGTCTGTGATAGTGAAGATCGTGAGTTCTGGAGGAAGAGGAGTACGTCATCCGCATAAAGACTAATTTTGTGCTCTAATATTTTACATTGTATACCTTTAATATTTTGATTTTGTCTAATAGCTGCTGCTAAAGGTTCAATAAATATTGCAAATAATGAGGGAGAGAGAGGGCAACCCTGTCTAGTGCCTCTTTGCAAGGTAAAACTTGTAGAGATTTGATCATTTGTCCTTACACGTGCCTTGGGAGAGCTGTATAATATTTTTATCCAGTCAATGAAAGATTCGCCAAATCCAAATTTATGCAAAGTTGCCAATAGAAACTTCCAATTTACCTTATCAAATGCTTTTTCCGCGTCTAAGGATATAATAGTAGTCTCCTGTTTATTGATACTCGAATAGTCTATAATATTTAATAATCTGCGAATATTAGTAGACGAATGTCTACCTTTAATGAAGCCTGTTTGATCCGGATGTATAATAGAAGGGGTGACTCTTTTCAGACGTTCAGTAATGGCCTTGCTAATTATTTTAAGGTCTACATTTATCAATGAAATTGGGCGGTAGCTCGATGGGAGCAAGGGATCCTTGTCCGGTTTTAATAAAAGACTAATATTAGCAGAGTTCATATTTAAGGGTAAGCTTTTATTTTCCCTAGCATTTAGAATCATTTTATAAAATGTTGGTGCTAATATACTCCAGAATTCCTTGTAAAATTCAGCTGGGAAACCATCTGGGCCCGGAGCTTTATTATTGGACATATGTTGAAGAGCTTCATGGAGTTCTCCTATTGAGAGCGGTGAGTCTAAATTCATAACCTGTTCCTGATGTAACTTCGGCAGATTAATGTCTCCAAGAAACTCATTAATGGATTGATCAGATGGTTCAATTTGTGACGAGTATAATTTATAGTAAAAGTCTCTAAAGACTGAATTTATTAAACAGGGGTCATGTGTAACTCCCCCTGACTGGTCCTTAATGGATGTTATGGTTGTTTTTTCTTTGTTTATTTTTAATTGATTGGCTAAGTATTTTCCCGATCTGTTAGCATGTGCAAAGTTTTCCAGGCGAAGCCTTTGTACTAGAAACTGCGTTTTTGCGTCAATTATTTTATTTAATTCTATTTTAGTTTTCCTTATTCTGTTAAGGATACGTTCGTCTGCAGAGGTCTGGAAGGCCTCCTCTAGCGTCTTTATTTCACACTCTAATTCTTTTGTTTTTAAGTTGTCTTTTTTTTTCTTATTTGAAGAAAAGGAAATTATTTTGCCTCGCATTACTGCTTTTCCTGCTTCCCATAGAACGCTCGCTGATATTTCCGGCTGGTCGTTATTTTGTAAAAATATATCCCATTCTTTCTTAAAAAAATTAATAAAGTCGGGGTCTTTGAGCAATGATGTATTAAATCTCCAAACTTTGGAGGATGATACGCTCCCCCTCTTCCCCAGAGTGAAAGAAACAGGTGCGTGATCGCTAATAATGATTGGGTGAATTTGTGATTCTGAGATATCTCTCATCAGAGAGCTACTGACTAAAAAATAATCTAACCTAGAATATGAGTGATGAACGGCTGAGAAAAAAGTGTAGTTCCTAAGGGTTGGGTGTAGAGAGCGCCATGTATCGCAAAGACCCAGATCATTCATGTATTGCTTAACAATACTTGCTGACTGCCAACTCCTGTGTCCGCCTGCATTACTGAGCCTGTCCACTCCAGGGTCCAGAACCATGTTGAAGTCTCCTCCGATGATGACTGTGTTGTCTAGGTGAGCAGAAAGTGAGGTGAAAAAAGAGTGAAAAAACGAGGAGTCATCAACATTTGGACCATATACATTAGAAATACATAAATTCAAGCTTTGAATTTGCAAGACTAAAATTAAATATCTACCCTCTGAGTCAATGTGAGTGTCCTTTACGGTGAAATTTACTCTTTTATTAATGAGAATTGCTACCCCTCTTTGTCTGGAGTTGTAACAGGCGCAGAAAACATGCGGAAATTGTGCCGTGGCCAATGCATCTACCGAAGCTTTAACTAAATGAGTTTCTTGCAGGTCATAGTTCATAATTACAACAAATACCTTCTCACACAGGTTGCAGTTGGAGGGATCTTTGTTGGTCATTGACACTTGTGGTCATTAATTGACATAATTTGAACATAAATTGAAAAGACTCCCTGATTGTATGCTGGTGGAGTTCCCTGATTAGAAAAACCAATCTCCATTGTTTATTCCAGTGGTTCCCCAACTGGGGAGCATGCAGAGCAATTGGAGGGGTGCGCGGGACAAATGAATGAATAAATGAAGGCTTACACTTTTATTCATTCAGTAGGCTTAATGACACGGCTAGCATTAAATGGACGCATTATTGGCGCAGCTCCCATGTAAACGCAAAGCAGAGGATGAAGCATCACCAGACGCGTTTCCAAAGCAATTTCCTTCCAAGGCAAAATATGACGACACATATGTTGCCTTTGGCTCCACCTCTACAACGGTGGGTAATGAGGAGAGACCGCTTGAAGCCGAAGAGGCCACTTGGAGACAAATCATTCAGAGAATAAAGACAAGCCAGTAGACTTTTTCAGAAAGAACTCGTAAACTACAATGCTCAACAGTCTCTCTTCACTAAAGCTGCATCCGTGCCAGCAAGTGCTCAACTCGCTTCATATACAGTTGCCTATGTTGGCACAGTGTAAAAGCCGCACACAGGTGCCCCCCCTATGTACCAAGGGGGGGGAGGGCGGGGGGGATCTTTATAGACAAATAAATAAAATTCTGTAGGGTTAAAAAAATGTCACCAAACACTATGTGCGAAGTCATAACACAATCAGGGGACTACTATCTAAAAATACGTTTTCGACGTGAAGCAAAGGGAAAGAAATGTAGACGTGTCAGATTCTCCCATTCGTAATTTTCCATTGTTTGAGCTCCATGCTTTTCTCCCAGGCTCCTGCTGTCGCAATGACTCGGCCAGCTTTTCACACATAATTACAATCAATTTAGGAAGAATTACAGAAAAAAACAGGGCTGTTAGCAGCCCATTTTCTACTAAATTAACTTGTCCTCAGAACAAGTACAGTTCCGGAAAAAAAAGTCCTCCTAAATGTTTTTGCATTGTCTATGAGTAAACCTCGTTATGAATATGAGTTGGGTTTTTCATCAGAACACAATCGCACACAGGCGCGGTGTTGGGGGTTGATGACTTGCGACACTATTAATTGAAATGTTGCTTGCTTTTTGTTTAAATAACTGTGCATTGCAGCCTCATGACCCTTATTAGTCTCATGGGATGTGCTTAAATGGCACAGTAAATGTCATGTATATAAATCTATTTCTAACCACAGATAATTAAGTGGCTGCCAAAGTGACTGAATACACAACTTAACAGGATTTACAGCTTGCATGTGGAAATGTGTATATTTACAAGTCTTTACAAACAATTTAGACACATTTTATGGAGCTGAATATTATTAGATATGTCTTTTTTGTTAAATGTAGTACCTTATATGATTGAAGATGGCTACTTTCCTCCAGGGCGACTGACCAAATTGGGGCCCCACACCCTCACACATCTCCCCATCCCAAATGTATCATAGGTACAAGATGACCATATAACAACATGCCATTTAAAGGAGCATGAGGCTCCTTTTAAGAAATGAGACTCTCTAGCGCCACCCTTCGCCACGACGGCCGCCGGGGGTACTGCAGCAAACAGCAAAGCTGGCACGGGAGAACGGGGAGAACGTGCATGCAGCGTCATGTGACGTCACATCCGCAGGACAGCACGGGAAATTCCGGCCCGGAATTGCAGCACATTTTGCAGCACACAGCCTGTTCAAGGCAACAGAGAGATACACTAGAGGGTTCATTCTTTTTGGTTTGGAACGCTTCATCTGACATTATTACTAGAAAACTTAAAACGTATACAAATTTTTTTCATAAATCCTGCCTCAATCCTGCCTCATGCTCCTTTAACTTGATAACCTTTATTAATAATAAGAAATCAACTGTAAGTACAGATACAGTAGTTTGACTGTATGAGTCAAAAAAAAAAAATCAACCTGAAATAAATAGATAATTAAGTAAAAAACTTAAAACTGAAATAAATATACCAATCTGAGGCACACATAGCCATCAATTACTCATCAAAAGAAAGTGACTTCCACCACCTCAATCCCTCACAAGAAAGCAGGTGCACACGTCTCCATTTTCTGGATGCAAGGTCGTCAATGAGGTTGAACATTTCTTAACAACATAAATTGATATAAAACTATAGCCAATATGTTATATATTGGCTAAAATGTGTAGCTTATATAAGACCAACTGGTCATTTTACCACTCTTTTTCAACAGAGGTGAATACAGAGGGCATTAGGCGTTCAATAAATGTTCATCAGGAAAAGTCTCCAGTCCAGACAGAGACTGGAGACAGAGATTCCTATCTAATGGGGGGCAGCTTCAGTGTTTGTGCTACAAAGTTTATTTCAACAACATACTCACCTTCAAGTGAAGCACGAGTTTCTACTTGTCTTTCCCTTTTTTTCTCTCTTGCTCGCTCCTGATTCGTGATGTCTTTTGGACGACATGTTAAAATCTTACCTTCTGTAGCTCTGCAAGAGCCTGCCTGCATGCGCACCCCTCTGATTGGTCAGACGTGGAGCGCTGTCAATCAATGCACAGTGAGATTACAGGTCTCTTTTCTCTCCTCCGCCTCACGGATATGCTCCTCCATTGCGCATGTGCGCTACCGTGCAAATGCTTCTCCTCGCCCAAAACGCAGCCCCCGTTGAAGATGAGGCCCTACGCACAGCGCGTGTTCTGCGTTTAGGGACGGGCAACCCTGCTTTTCTCCTCCTAGCTTATATTAATCATAAACCGCCTATAATGTGTAATGAGGCTCCAAGGTATGCTATACATTGAGCCTAAGAAGTTTTTCCAAAATCAGCAGCTTTGAGAAAGGACCCATACATGGATGTCCTTCTTAGACGGCACAACAACAAACCTCACGGAGAAAAATAACACTTCTGTATTTTGAGGCGCTTCTACTCTGTTTTCTTAAAATCAATAGCTCCATTTACACTGCTGGATACAACATATCTATTACCCCAATTTAGCGTGTCGCCTGTTCTTCTTACATTAACTGACATGGGGTCAAGAGTTGAGCTGGCCCCCTCAATAACCCGTCTCCGAGCGTTCACCTAAACACACGTTTGCTCTGATGTTAATAGGTCAGTGGGACCTGGGTGGGATTTATTGATATGATGAAGAGGTCTTCAAGCTCCTCATCCTCAGAACCGAGGAGGCCATTAATCAGCATAGTACAGCTCTTGGTGAGGCCAGCCGAACAGAGGGCGGGACCGTCATGTACCACTAGATACCGCCCCCTGGCTCCTCTTCCCTCCCATCAACTCAGCTTCAGGCACTGGGGAGGCAACAACACGCCTTACGTTTACACTGCCCAGTGCGCACTAAACATGGGTTGATCATTCAGGTCACCATCAGTCCACCTTTCATTCTAATCTAAAAACACCTAGCGTGTCCTTTGGGCAGCCCATATATTGGGGGGTGGAGCTCAGTTTATACTCGTTTCAGCTCTGGCAGCACTTGTTGCAGATGTTATTTTGGTTTGCGACACTTAAAATCAGGATTGTTTTATCATATTCGATCAGATTTAATACAAAATATTATTAATGTGTCATAGGTTAGCATAAGCTAATCCAGCCAAGCTAAAATAGTTCACTGAAATAGTGACTGAATAAGTAAGAGAAAAAGAGTGCAGAATACCTATCGGTGATACTAAAACCTGCAGGATGCCGAGGATTGAGTTTGAACCTTCTGGTCTAGTTCTTCATGTACCGTCTCCAGCTTCTCCAGCTTGCACTGAACTGTAAACCCCCACATCCAGTGAACTCTTCATTTGAATGCTCCTTATAGAAATGTGATTCTTTTCGGCTCAAAGATTACCGGTATCCAAAATACCTTGAGATAAGGTTTCCACACAGGGCAGTCACCATTGTAAAATAATTAACAATGTTTTTTTTTACTTTATTATACTTACTTTACTTTATAAATCTTGCTACTTTCAAAAAACATCATGCCACGTGCAGCCTGAGATACACAAAACTCTGTAGCAACGACCACCATATTAAAACCTTTTCTGAGGTTTTTTGGCAAGAGATCATTTGAAACTTATTTTCTTTAGTCTGAGCTAAGTGCAGCATTTCTTTATTTAGCTACATTGTTGGAAAGACCAGAGACTGTACTGCTACATGGATGAGAAATGTTCTCCAGTTTGACATTTGAAACTGTATTTATATAAAGTTAAAGCTTTTAAAAGTCCTCAAATGAATGTAATTGAGATAATCTGCCTAGGTCTTTCTCATTGTTATTTTTGCTTAATTGCTCTGGTCAAGATGCTCCACAAGGCACTTTGCTTTCAGGTCTCAAGGAGCTAATCTGCTGTGAGGATCAGCATTGCCACCAACATTACTCCTCTTCTATATTTCCCTTCTCTGACTTTCCTCCTAGAACCGGGCCCAAGCTAATTAAATCTTCTGTCATGCATGAAAGTCGTTGTGCTTTCATCCTCCCTCCATTCATGCCAGTCACATCAGGGACATGCTTAATGACATGTTTTAGGGCTGTCAGTCTCTCACACCTGTTAGACATTTCCCTCTGATCGCCCCCGCCTGCACTGCTAATCACTTATGTATACAGACTGTGTTACTGTGCCGCACTTGTCGTGGACGTACGACTTTTTAAATGAGTCGAGGAAGATGTGTGGCAGGCATCTGTCAAAGAGGCTGGAGAGGCAGGTGGAGGGACTCTGAAGATCAAACAGTACGGCAGGGAGACGCACAGCTGGAGGGAGACACTCTTTGTCTCTCCCTCACTCAGGGATACACCAACATATTGTGTGGTTTTAAACTCTGCTGCCACTCATTCTAGAATTGACATGTTCCCAGGTGTAAAAGTGCAGCCAGGTGAAACAATGAGCATTGTTGTGCTGAGAACCAAAGTTCATCACAGCAAAAATCACTTCTACTAACATGACGACAGATTAAAACAGCTGTGGTCCATTAGACAAGATGTGAAATGTGTCTACTAGTGACACTTTGTACCTGGTTTTCAACCGCTTAACGATGGAAATATCCAATCAGATGATCAGACAGCAGCAACTAAATAAATATAGTCATGTAGGTATTGAAGCTCAAAGTGAGCATCAAAATAAGGACGAAAGGTGATTTAAGAGACCTTGAATGTGGTGTGGTTGTTGGGGAAAGATGTGCTGCTTTATGTATTTCAGAACTGCTGCTCTGCTGGGATTTTCACACACAATCATCTGCAGGGTTTACAGAGGATTCTTCCAAAAAAGGGACCTTGACTTGTTGAGGCCAGAGGTCAGAAGAAAAGGTTCACATTTGTTAAAACTGATAGAAAGGCAACTCAAATTGCCACATAGTACAACTAAAGTATGTAGACGACCATCTCTGAAAGCAGAACACTCAACCTTGAAGCAGATGGGACTCAGAAGACAACAAAGACTTGTGTCAGTTAAGAACAGGGAACAGGGACAGGAAAGACCACAAAAGATAGAAAAACATTGTTTGGTCTGACAAGTCTAGACTTGTTAACTGACATTCAGATGGTATTGTCAGAACTTGGCGTGCACAACTTTAAAGCTTGGACCCGTCCTGCAGGCAGATGTTGGTGGGATGATGCTTAACTGAGTATTGTTACTGACCGTGTCTATCCTTTGCATGACCACAGTGCCCATTTCCTCATGGCTACTTCCCGCACACCATGACACAACGCTGACATCATCTCAAACTGGACTCTTGAACATTATTGTGACATCAGTGTATTAAAATGGCATCCACAGTCTAAACCCAGTTCTGCACCTTTGGGATGCGGGGGCACAGGATGTTAACGTCATAGGTGCTCAGCCGAGGAATCTGCAGCAACTGTGTGATGCTGTTGAGTCAATATGAACCAATATTGTCTGGGGAATATTTCCAGCACCTTGTTGATTCTATGTTGTGAAGAATTGAGGCAGTTCTGATGCCAGAAAAGTGGTTCCAGTCTGGTTTTTGCCTATTTTTCTTCTATTGTGTGAAAGATTCAGCAAACACGTATAACGGATGTGGACAGTTCCCTCTTGTTTGGTGTTGGCTTGTTGTTGTTAATGCCACACAAACTGACCAAACCAAAACACAGACTTGTTGGCTTTTGAGGAATAGACTCCAACGGAGCAGCGAATCATCCTCCGTGGGTGTATAGAAGACAGACTGGGCAGCTTTCCATATTTGCTGCGACCTGTTAAAATGTTCGATTGGCTCAGTAAACACGCTGCCCAGGGTCTTTTCAGCTGAATTCAGAGAGCTAAAAAGAAATTGTAACGTGTGTTTGTGTGTCCCTCAGACCAGCGCGGTGCTGTGCTCAGGAGGCTGTGCTCTGCTGGCGGTCAGCTCCTTGTTGGCCATCATCACTGTCT